>NC_136496.1:129121411-129253911 GCF_053919585.1 Euprymna scolopes | reverse complement strand
GAGATTAGCATGTAATAAGGTCAATTAGTTTATATTAAAGCGGATTATTTAGTTGAGCAGTGTTTAATATGTGTACTAATGCTATGGAAACTAAAAGTCTTAGAGTGAATGTTACCAACACAAAATGTTGATCAGTGGTTGGAGTGTTGGGAAGCTTTGACCTCCCTCCCCCCAAAAAAAAACAAAGTTCCAGTTTTCTGTTTGGGAAAACGGAGTCGATTGCAACTCAATCTTATGGTATTTGTAAACATTGGGTAGACAGGAAGTGCAGTGGAATTATGGGCAGGTTAAAAGAATAACCGATTTATGTGTAACGCATGTAAAAGAGGGACGAGACATAGAATACCCGGATGGCAAAGTTATTGAGGTTGTTAAAATGTTTTGTTATCTTCGTGAGACCACTGGAGCACTGGGTGGAGCAGGTGCTAGTGTAACTGCAATAATTAGGAGGGAGTAAGCTCAGGGAACTTCTGCCATTACTAACCAGCAGAGTATTATCACTATTGCATAAGGAAAGAGTCTACCAGGCATGCGTATGCAGTGTGATGATCGATGTCAGTGAAACCTCCTCAGTGAGGGTTGAGGACATGCGTTGCATGGAGAGAAATGCTATAAGAACGATACGATTGATGTAAAACGTGGATCTTGGAGAAGGCTTAGTTCTGATGATGATATAAGGCCGGTAGGGAGATGTATGTAGAACAGGAGACTTCAATGGTATGGTCACCTTAAAAGAATGGGTGGGAGTTCTTTGGTTAGTAGATGTAGAACAGTTAAAGTAAAAGGTTCAGTTTACAAAGGAAAGCCAACGAAAACATGGAAGAAAATGAGGGAATGAAGGATAAATAAAGATTCGGTCAGAGATAAGTTAGTTTGGGAATCAATTTCTTAAAGCTGTTCAACACATGCCAGAATGTGAAACAAATGTTTAACTAAAGATGATGGTGATTAATAGACGCAATGAATGAATGAATGAAAAATGAAAAAAAAGGATGAATAAGCAGAAAAAAAATTAATTCTTAATACAAGCAAAAAATAAATATCAGGTGTTTAGCATTCCAATATGATAATGATTGCATGTCACCATAAGGTTTAGCTCCATTACTAGGGGAGAATAAACTCCCCTAAGAGGTTAGGTTATAAGGAACGGTGAAATCTTACAATATGGCAGAGTTCTTCAATTTGGCGTTCTTGCTCGTGCGTATCAGTCAGCAATTCCTAGACAAAAAATGTCCACAGAATGAAAATGTAGCAATGTTAGAGGCGGATGTGTAAAAATAATTATGAATATGGTAAATTTCCACATAGGATTAAAAATTAGATAGAGTGGAATTTTACCATTTAAGATTAGAAGAAGGATACGTGTCCTGGCTGTGACGTCATTGACACAATAATCGAACGAATCAAATTGGTTTAAAAAATTACATCTGTTTCGTCTGAACCACGAGAGAAGGCGGATTGGATTTTAGATAGCTGTTTTCTTTCTTCGATAGAGGATGGGGTGTGGGTTGTTGAGGTATGTACATAAAGAACGAA
The DNA here is from genome assembly GCF_053919585.1 of Euprymna scolopes. Classification (NCBI taxonomy): domain Eukaryota; kingdom Metazoa; phylum Mollusca; class Cephalopoda; order Sepiida; family Sepiolidae; genus Euprymna; species Euprymna scolopes. Next base: position 129,252,375 of record NC_136496.1, on the reverse strand, counting down.
TAAAACCTCACAGAAATTTTTAAATCCCAATTATATTTGTCGACGCTTTTATTTATTTATTTTTTTTAAATAGCGTTTGTAAGAATTGTTTATTGGATGCCAGGAGAGAGATGAAAACCCCGATCAATTCCTTTAGCAAAGTGGACGAACCATAAGAGAACACAGCATGTGAATCAAAGAACACCTCATCATCATATATATATATATATATATATATATATATATATATATATATATATATATATATATATATATATATATACTCCCATCTATATCATACAAAAAAAAAAATAAAATAAAAAAATATTTTAATTAAAAAAAACTTCTTTGGCCTGCTTTATATTCTAGTCACTGATACTAGCATTATGGGTTACACAAAAAAATTGTTGCATCGTCATTTAATTATAATGGGGGACACTTTAGTGATCATGTCATTAGTAGCAAGTGGTGTTATCTTGAATTGGCTTCATAATCACCGGACCTTAATTCACTATATTTTTTATTTGTAGGGTTATCAAACAATCCCCCAAATATTTCTCAACTGAAAAAAGGACAACCATGGCTCAAATCAGGCCAGTGTTACACAAAGAATTGTATTAGAATTATTGATAATTTCGCACATTAAATCCAAGTGTCCTTATCATTGAACGACGAAAAATAGACTGGTGGACATTTATGACTGACACTTGGTGGGCAAGTGAGGCATAGACTAAAGATTATTTGTACGAATTATGGTTGTATTGCAGAAAGTATTGTAGACGTTTTTTAAATAATTCAATGAGTGGCAACTTGTTGGGTCACTCTGTACTTTGACAGAATATTAACAGCTATTTTTTTTAACTGCGTATCAAGACATGTTGGCTCTGCAATAATATTTTATCAAATTAAACGATTTTTCATCGACTGATATAAAAAGAAATGAGAGATTAAGAGTGATGGAAGAAAATGAAGTAAAATAGTTTTTTTTTTTTATATTGTTTTTCTTTTCATTTGATATTTTTAGAATATTAATTTGATTTTATTAAATTTGAAAATTTACTACGGACGATCACTTTTAATTCGGAAATTATTATGAAGAGATGTTTTATGAAACCATGCATCATGGAAATTATATCAACTGAAAAATGTGTCCGAGTTAATAAAAATAAAATAAAAACAATGAAAAAAAAATTGTTAGCTTGTTTAAATAACAAAGAAGAGGCAACTCTCCAAGGCTCGGGGGAGCTAATTCACACCAGTAATGAATGTTATCGCTAAAAAATAACAACAAAAATATTAGGACAAAGTAGAATACACACTTACACAGTTATTAAAAACCGCAAGTCTAAAATTATCTTAAATTGAATTTTTATAAATTTACTTTTAAAAACTTTGTTTTCGACAATTAAAAAAACACGACTATTTTTTATTTATCATTAAAAAAAAACTTATAAAACAAATTTGTAAATGTTTTTCTACAACTAACCAGAATTCCAATAACGTTGTTTATTAGTTTTTGTTTTAGTATTTCAAACGAATGCTGCAGAGTCGGAGTCAGAGATTTTGGTAGGGGTCTAAGTCGGACTCAAAAGAATGCGTGGAGTCGTTTTTTTTGTTGTTGTTTTTATCCGAATTCAGATTAGTACTGAGTATTGCAAAACTTCAATATAAGGAGTCAGAGTTAAACTTGCAAAAATTGTCGGAGTCGGATTTTTTAATTCAACTCTAAATATTACTGAATATGAAAACTTTAAGACAAGCAGTTCGAGTCAAATGTTTTGAAATCTTAGGAGTCAAAGTCGGAGTAACGCTATTCTACCTTCCGATTCCACAATCCTCCTCCTAGCAAATGAGTTTTGTAATAAAAAATGATTCTCTATGGTCATGTTCATTTCAGTTAATTTTACAGGATTCAATTTTTTTTTCAGATTGTTTCTCCCTTTCAGGCAAATTCTTTAATAACTTCTGCAATTTAAATTACTTTTTATCACAGTATTTTATCGATTTTATTATGTTGGATTTCTTTTATCGATTTTATTATTGTGTTCATTATATATATTTTTTACTTTTTTTTTTTTTTTTTTTTTTTACATAATATGTGATCAAGTTTGCCTGGCCATTCACCTGATCATGGAACCACCATTCCGCTCAAATCACTGCATACAAAATATTTCGGGATCATATATGATCTCTCCTTATATTGGTAAATAAACAAAATGTACTCGGTGCTCTATTGCTATTTGATCTTACGAGTTGTTTATATTTCAATATGAGATCGACTCATAAGCCTAAACTTAATAACGGGTTAGTCTTATTGGGTAGATCACATATTGGAAATACACTATGTATTCTCATATTTTTTGTTTTTACCATATAGTCATCACTTTTCAAGACCTAGAGGCCACTCAAGGATAAGAGTTAATAGGTGCCATGGTAATGGTTGAAATTAAATAAGTTAATTTATTTTAGAAAATGATTCATCAAGAATTAGTTTATGCTGGACTTGAAAACGACCATGTTATAGTCGGCTGGGAAGCAGCTCTGCTGTATTTTGTTCTACAGACGAGTAGTTCTAGAAAAGAAACCCTGCTTATGGAATTTTCGCTTAGTTTTGGGTACAGGTATAGATTAAGGGAATGCTGATGGTGGCTGTGTGTACTCGGGTGTTTGCCGCAAATTTACGGGTGGTTCACAATGTTATACTAACACTTTTTCAACGTTGGAAATGAAGTGGTCAGTTGGGGTCTGAGAAATAGTTGACTGCAGTACAAAAACATCACAATTCAACAAAAATACATTTTTGCAATGCTGCAGTAATATTCCTCATTAGTTGGGATGTCCTGCAATGTCTTAAAATTCTTAATTATTTTTAGTTTTTAAGTGGATTTTAAGATTAGTTTTATGAGAATTGGGATTTATCTATCCTAGGAAAATATTGGAATGTGTATTGATTATCTAGATTAGTGATTTGCAATTTTGATTCTCAATCATAACTGTTGTAGACCCGTGCTAGGGATCACAAATGAAAGAAACCACAAGTAGTGTAAAGTGTATAAAATATAATATGTATTTATCATAAAGAAAACAGGAGCCACTAAAGTGGTATTAGAGGAACATGTTCGTAGCATGCGGTTAAATATGGTATCAATGTCTCCATTTAGTCTCTGAAACCGGTGGTATTCATAGGACTGGTTGATTCCACTTAGTTCTCAAATAGGGGTGATTTGTACCCCACAACAATAACAACATTCTATGTTGTATACGCATATTGTTAAGTGAAAAAAATTGTTCTCGGATTTGAACGCGGAGTTAGAAAATTTTGAATAATTTAGAAATGGTGCCAGATCATCCGCAGAAACTGGATGATAAATTCAAAGAAGATAATAAGTTCAACAGTTATGTTTTTATTCGATTGTATAAAAGTTATACTAAAAAAACTTCAATTCACGTTTTTTTCTTCCTCAAATATTTTACAAAATCGTCCCCCTATTTTTCTCGAATCCTTTTTTATTTTATTTTTGATGTTTCTCAACAAAAAGTTGCCATTTTTAACTACTGATTACTCAAGGGAAGGTAAGTATGCAATTGTTAAATTTTCATGAAATCAAGACAAAAACGCGTACAAAAACAAGCAAAATAAACATAATGAAACAAAAAAAAAATCATGTCATCAATAAGAAAGAAACAAAAGAAAAACATTACAAAAAGATCATAAAAACCATAAAAACAAAAAAAAACAATAATAACAAACAAAGAAAACGATTAACACAAAATGTTTACAAAAATACAAACTAACACAAAGGCATAAAAACATGATTTAAACAGAGTGAACTTAGCCTTTTGGCCAGTAACAAAGTGTAGTATCTGTATATATATACTACACTTTACTTTTTCTGTCATCAATCAGTCGAGGAGAAATCCTTCATGACTGAGACAATTTTTATTTTTTGTTCCTATCCAGAGTGCTCCTTTTTGGAGAGCTTGAATTTCCCACATTAAAAACCGACCTTGTGTCTCACTCTGCCCTCGTGAGGAGGCAAGTAGATAGGAAATTAGGTGTTGAATATCAAATCCGGTGTATCAAAAATGGCACATGAACAAAACACAGTGGATTGGCAAGGAAACAATTTTCTAAGCACTAAAATATCTGGTAATGTGACAAAAAAAAAAAAAAAAAAGATGGAAATACACTTGTCACTAAATAAATGCCATAGAGTGTGGCTGCATTGATAGAAAAGGCAAAACCCAAGAATGGGTGTTTACATATGGATGCATCCGCATCCGTTTGCGTAATATAAATTAGCCCAAATTTAGTCAACTGGTTATCGAGTTTAAGGGATCAACCTCCGTCGATTCTCATACGTCCTCCATCAATCTCACCTTTCATACTCGTTTGCCACCACCAACAATAAGGATAAATATCTAATTATATATAAATGACACTTTGTGTGTTCGCTCCCTATGGACTCCAAAACGACTGTGCCGATTATTTTGAAATTTCACACAAATTTATTTTATGCATTTTGGGGTATTCTTAGGTTTTGTATTGGAACGCCTCTAATAAGTATAGAAAACTAATTGAAAAAAAATCCGATTAAAAAAGAAACAATCCGATTTTGATCAAAGTTAACACTCTTATACAGCCTAACATTATAACATCATCGTATTTGAAAAGTTTCATCACCGCACAAGTAGAAGGGTCTGGCATATAAAATGAACAGTAGATTTTTATAGGAGTGCGTTCTAAATGAATGTTTCTGTTTAGATCAAAATTGAATCATGACACTTGACTTTTGTATATTAAAATAATTCAAGTCATTATGTATGAAATCAACAGTAAGTTCTCTACAGTGCAATGTAAACTACAATGTATTGTGGACTGCCACTGCAGGGAGGCATATGAAGCCTACTTCTGGTGCACTACGATGGGTCCCCAACTAGAGCAGATAATCAATCGATTTGATTGAAACATAATTTGATTTTGCCGATGTTTATGAAAATAGAAGTATTAAACGTGTGGAACATTCAACGAGTTCAATCCCGGGCAGCGACGGGTCTCCCTGTTGATATGATTATATTTTTATACATCAGTTTGTCGTCATTCACAGCAAATATGCAACAATCTTTTGTGGATTCATCGTTTACTTCGTCACCAGAATTGATATTTATCAATTCGACTACATCATCCGATTTTAAGTTAATGTCGTCTGCATGATGATGATGATGATGATGATGATGATGATGATGATGATGATGGTGGTGGCGGTGATGATGATGATCACTATGTAGTAAATGCTAAGTTCACCATATTTTTCTCATTGGGCGAATAATTTTGCTAAAGAAAACGTTCAGTTTCATAACCCGTTTTAAAAAAATGTCAACAGTTTTTTTTTTATCATAATGTCGTTAAAATGCGACAGTAGCGTTGCTACATTGACAGTGAAGATAAAACCTCACAATTGACATTTACATGTGAATGCATGGGTGTCAAATAGACAAAATTAAGATTGATATTTTATGTATTAAAAACAAAACTTGTAATCTATTTTCTTTACTCCTATAAATTTATCTTTTTTTTTGTGTGTGTATTGCTATTCATATTAAAAACCTTTTTTTCTAGTTATTTAAAAAGAAAATACAACTTTGTTATATATGGATTGTGGAATTGCATTCACTAGAAAAAGATCTAGTTAATTTGCATATTCTTTTAAACATTCATTTTAATTAATTCCCTATTAGTTGCTTCGGTTTTCTAATGGGATAATCATCTTTAGTTAACTATTACATGTAATTATATTCATGCAGATATTCTACATGATTTATACTTGCATAATATTTGCGTAAAAAGTTTATAGTAAACACGAACCTCTTTCTATATATATTTATGTATGCGTATATATATTCGTTTAAAAATGTTGCCTACCAAACTCCTGTCAGTTTTTGTTCTTAATATACAGGGTATTCGAACCCATGCAAAACTTTATATTTAGGTTTTTGCCAGGAAAATCGGTGCAAAATTGTGAAAATTACAAAATAGAATTTGCCAGGTGAAGGTTAAACAACAGCACAGCTCAGGCATTAACATCAAAGGAAAGAGTAAATCGTAAACGAAATGTTTTTGTTTCAAGTCTTGGTAATGGCGCACGAGTCATTTTTTTTTTTTTTTTAACTTTTTGAATCATAAGTATATATTAGGTCCAATAAAATATGATAAATACGAAATCTGCATTAATCAAAATATCATATTTAAGCGTATTTTACGACTGGGCAATGCCAGGTGGTCTGCTAACATATCTATAAAAGTGAGAATGTGTGTGTGAAGACAACTCTCAACCTATATACTCAACAAATTTTTAATCTACAGGCTTGAAATTAGGTATATAGGGTTTTCAGACATGTGGAAAACTTTTTAATCGGTTTTCACCTGGAAAAAAGTGCTGCTAAGGAGTTAAAATTGAAAAATTGGTACTTTGTGGGGGGGTCATCGGATTTTTATTTGTTTGTTAACTGTTTAATGACTGCGTATATGCAAATTGTTCACAATTTCCTCATGTTAAGAATAAATAGGTTTGAAAAAAACTATTTAAAGCCGTGGCAAGCTAGCCTAATGGTTATCGTATTTGACTCACTGTATTTAGATTTTGGTTTCGATCTCAGCTCGACTATTTTTTTTTTTAATTACAAAAAGTGGATTGTTTAGAAAAAAAAAACTATGTCCATGCACATGTCTCAGTTTCTTTCCGTTTTTTTTTTTTTTTTTTTTTTTTCCACTTCATTTTTTTTAAAGGAATTTAACGTTACATTAAATACCGGGCTACGCCAGATACATCTGCTAGTTATTTACAGGTAGAATATTTCTATGAAAGAAAACGAAAACATACAAACTTCAAAGTTGATCAAAAACGTCAAACATACCTTGTAAATTTCACATTGCTCCTCTTTGGCAGATTTGGTCAATGCAGGTTTTAAATCTTTACCCTTTTTGTCCATTTCCTTCAACCAGGTTTGCTGCTTCTTGAAATCTTCTTCATATTGCCTCCAGCATGCCAGTCCTTGTTCCAAATTCTGTCTGTGTGTGCTCAGTTTGCTCCTCAAGTCATCCCAGTCCAAGAATAGCATGTCCAGTTCTTGTTTCATTGCTTGCTGACCCCGAGCGGCCGTTGTTTGTAAGGCAACATCGAAGGAAGTTTTACATTTATCGAGAGAAGACGACTTAAATTCTTGGAATGTATTTTCGATCTCCTGTTAAAAGTAATTATCAAATATTTTGATGTTAATTTAAAACTTTTGAAAAGTTTATTTTTAATAATAATAATAAAAAAAAAAAACGTACGGATTAATTTATTTATTTTAGTTAAAAAAAATACATTCAGATTAATTTATCACAGAAATAAAAAACAAAACAAAAAAAAAACGAATTAATTTGTTTTTCCTTTTCATACATTCCAAATTTTCTCTCATGATCATTATGGCCGTTGTTTGAATCTACGATCAAGATTTCTTCATTCATATGTTTTCGTATGAGAAGAGAGCCCAATTTGGAATCCACATTCCCATCACAATTCGGGCAGACGTTATTGTTTGGCAATTGTGCACGTGGAAGATTTTAGTGGCGCATTTTTTTTTTTTTTTGCTGTTCTCAGCTGTTCAGCGCAATGACGTCATTCACTTTTGAATCTTTCTATATCAACACTTATTCATCAACTTTGCTCTCCGGTGTATACTCTCCCCCATGTTGTTCGATCGATTTCACAACCCTTCTTATCCTCCTTCAATCAATCCGTTCACCGTCTCTTCTGTTATCCAATCCTAACTCCTTCATTTTGTTCAGAATAATTTTTTTTTTTTTTAAACAGTGATCACCACTTATCAAGGCTCGGAAGCCACTCAGGGATAAGGGTTATTGCAAGTACATTACGTTAGTGTGGAGATTTGATGAAGTGTTTACTTAAGGGGGCGGTTCATTAGGAATTTGTTAACGTTGGACTTGAAGACATCCAAGTCCGGTGAGAAGCAGGCAGATGGAACAGAGTTCCACATTTCCTTACAACATGACCAGCTCAGGACAAAACTAACTGCTCATCCTTATAACATTACAGTCTCAAACGATTTTTAGCAATTCAATCCTCTTAACTAGAGCAACTAGACTTTTCCAGAACACTGGGGTTCGTGTTGGTTCGATGATCGTACGATCAGTTGTTACAATAAGATTTACTTTGCATGCGACAACAGTAGAAAATAAATTTGTAAAAATAAATGATATTTTATTAAAAGATTTTACTTAAATCCAAGCAGTTATAAGATCTGTGATGGTCTCATCTATGGATTAAACAGAATCTATTGATTATTTATACAACAAATTTGTCTTGTGTACAAAACATAGACGCAGTTTTGACATAAGGTGAATTAAGGGTTGATATGCCGCAGAAGTCAAGAAAATCAGTGGTGGAGTACATCTTGCTAGCATGTAGGCAGTAAAATCTATTTCTTCCTTACTGTGTCAGACAGAACTTTCACAATAAGAGCTTCTTCATAAGGGTTTTCCGTGTGTGGAACACGTTACCTCGAGACTGCTTCCATGCCGATTATAATATGGATGGCCATTTTCACATCCAATGTCAACATATTTCTCTTTCAAACTGACCCCCTTCTCCCAACGGGCTTAGTCGATCAAAACAGTTTGCTCTAACATTTTTAAGGTTCTTAATCTCTCAACTGACAATTATCCTATCTTATAAACGGTAATCCTCAAGTGGCTTTTGACCTTAATAAATGGTGATAAAAAATACAAGAAATACTAAAAAGCATAAATGAGATACTGAATCTACACTTGGCCTAAAAGAGCTTACCTGAATGCGTTCAAGTTTATTATTCAAAGATTGTCGATCTCCATGGTTGTCAATAGAAATGGCCATTTTTTCTTTTGTGTGTCGCAACCAATCGTTGGCCGCTTGCATATGGTTGGTGAAACATTCGTGGTCTGATACACATTTTTCACATTCAACAAGTTGGCCCTGAAACAAAATCGTATACTTGCGTAATGATGACTGCGGACACGTAATGCAAAGCACGTAATAAATAGTATGAATGAGTATTTCTAGCAAGTTATTAGTAATAAGTTATTTTCCAATCACCCTGTACACTTGTGTTGTCGTTGGGAACTCAGGTCGTTGATTGTCTGCAAATGAAATCATTCGAACGCCGATGTTAATTTATGAGAAGGCAACAGAGATCCTCAGAAAGATCGCATACACGCCAGATTATATATATATATATATATATATATATATATATATATATATATATATATATATATATATATATATGTTTGCTAATGGAGCTAGAGATGGCTTCGTTGCTGGGTTCGAATCTCCCGACCGGTGGTAATTGTGACACCCTGCACTGATGATTTCTAAAAGGATGAAACACTAATGTCTGTAGGTATTTGATAATTATTATAATAAAGAATATATATATATATATATATATATATATATATATATATATATAGAGAGAGAGAGAGAGAGAGAGAGAGAGAGAGAGAGAGAGAGAGAGAGAGAGAGAGAGAGCATATGCTCATATCACGATATTATTTTTATAAAACTGCTAGTACATTTGTGGATAGTCAATGATAACTGCTGTTATACACAGTATGTTCTAATTCCAGAAGAATATATTGGAGTTCACTTCAGATATAAACACAAACCGCTACTTCACTTTATTCATAATAAAAGAATACCTGTCCCGGAATAGGTAAAATGAATTCATCGAACTGAACAGTTTTGAGCCACTTGTATGTACCCTTGTGAAGATTAATATCAAGATATTTAATAAATCTTATGCCAAGATCCTTTATTTTAATTTTGATCAAAATCATGTAATTGATTTGGATTCTGAAAATAAATTTAAACTTTATGAATTTTAAAAAGAAATTCCAATTCAGGGAAACTTTATTAATTTCTAATGAATATGAATTAAATTCTATGCAAATCTAAAATAGTTGAATTCTTCAAATGGGAAATTATATGTTCTACTGCAACACTATTTGAAAGACAAAGAAACTGAAATTTGTAGAATATTTATTAATTGATGTTAAAATTTCACAAAAATTGAAGGCATCTTTATTTTCACAAAGGGATTCCACCCCCTCTTCATCTCCTTCACATAAAACTAAATTAAACTAAATATAGGTTGTATTACCCACCGTTACGCCTAACAACTATTTTCTAAATTCATAATGATCGATTAATTAGTTTATAAATGAATCCTATACATAGAAATATATATATATATACTAGTTCAGCCCGGCTTTGCTCGAGCCCTATTTACTGTTCATAACTTGCCCAACGTGTGAATACACTTTATGTAAGATTTCAAATGTTTAGACCAAAATGTCTGAGTAATTTGGTGGACATCACAGAAATAACTATTTAAATCTTCGACCGCAATTTTAACCCTTTAAAAGTTTTTTTTGTCTCAAATCAAAATAAAGAGTTTGACCTATGGCCAAGTTACCTACATCTAAAATTTCAAGTTTTTAGACCCAAAATTGGCATAGGAGTTTGGTAGAATCTGCAAAATTGAACTATTTCAACTTTGAGCTTTTGGCAGCCAAATTTTCGCTCAAAAACTGATTAAAATGCTTACCACATGTCTGAATACCCGTTATGTAAAATTTCAAATGTTTAGATCCAAAATTGGCTGAGTACTTTGTTAAAAACCGCAATGGTTAAATCATTTGAACTTTGACCCCTTGACAGAGAAATTTTCTATCCAAAACCGATTAAAAAGATTGCCCTATGTCTGAATATCCTCCATGTAAAATTTCAAATGTTTAACCCAGAAATTGACTGAGTAATTGGCAGAGATCAATTTTTTTTAACTTTGACCCCAGTTTGGGCCCCTTAACATTTATTTTGGGCTCAAATCAAATGATAAAGTTTGACCTATGTCCAAGCAACCTACATTTAAAATTTCAAGTGTTTAGACCCGAAATTGGCGGAGGAGTTTGGTAGAGTTTTCAAACCGTTGAACTTTGACCTTTTAACAGCCAAATTTCTGACCAAAAACCGATTAAAAAGATTTTCCCAAATATCAATACCCCTTATGTTAAATCTCGGATCTGTAGACTGAAAATTGACAGAGTAGTTTGGCAGAGAAATGTACACACACAGACACACAATTTCACTTTTATATATATGTACCTTACCGTAATAATAAAAAGAAAGAGAAACGTAGAATTCTTTCAAGATAAATCAAGCCTGAAAAAAAGCCCACCACCAGCGTTTAATCCCCTGGACACCAAGCAGGGTAATCAAAAGTAAACCTCTTAGGAAGGCAACAGAGAAGGAAAGCGCTACAAGGCTGTCGAACAAAAACCACAAACCAAAAACATATAGTGATAAATATTGAGATAATTGTATTCTTACTTTTGTTTTTTCCGTCACTAAAACAAATCTTTTCTCAACGTTAGTGATGAATTTTTCAACTTCTGGATTATTAGTGTCCTTGGTGATTGCTTTGGCTTTTTCTAGAACGTTATCGAGTTTTCTTTGGTGTGCAATAATATCCTCAAGCATTAGCTGAAAGTAAAAGAAATAAATAACTATATAATACTAATAATAAAAACTATATAATAATAATAATAATAATAATAATAATAACTATGTAATAATAATAATAATAACTATAATACTAACAGTAGTAATAATATAATATTTATAATAATATAATAACTATATAATAATAATAAAATCTCTAAAATAATAATAATAATAATAATAAACCTCTATAATAATAATAATAATAATAATAATAATAATGATAATAATAATAATAATAATAATAATAAAACCTCTATAATAATAATAATAAAACCTCTATAATAATAACAACAACAACAACTATATAATAATAATAATAATAATAATAATAATAATAATAATAATAATAATGATGATAATAATAATAACAACAATAATGATGATAATAATAATAACAACTATATAATAAAAACAATAGGAATCTTCTAAATATCAAGTGCTTCTTAGACGAAGCATCTGATATCTAGAATTTAAAATTTAACGGTTGAAAAAAAATCAGACAAGTGCAAAAATTAATTTTAATATGCATATCTATTTGTTAAAATTAAATTTTATTTTGTTTTTCAAATTTTCGATCAGTAAAATATTCTTTGTCAGGAAATGTAAGAGTGCGGATGCGTGTATGTCAATTCATACGAAATGCGAAACGACGTCACTGTAAGGAAAAAGATTATAAAAAAAGAAACAGAGCACGTTAAAGAGATGATCATGTTAGAGACGTCATCGCCGTAATGAGATGTCACGCGTGACGGGAAAATGAGGAAAAAATGAGTTCGAGTTATTCTTTGTTTGTGTGTAAACGTTACAGAAATACAGACAGTTTTTTTTTTCTCTTCTTTCATGTCATGTTGGAGGTAACGCCTGGCACGTCCTCGGAGGTTGGAAATTGAGATTGAATGATGGTTAAATATTCAGCCTCAATTTCCTCCGAGGACGTGCCAGACGTTACCTCCAACATGACATGAAAGAAATTTTTAAAAAATCTGTATTTCCTAACGAAGAACATTTTACTATTCAAAAATTTGAAAAAAAAAAAAAAAAAAAAAAAAAAAAAAAGATCGAATTAATTTTAATAAATAGTTTTTTTTTTGATTTTTGCACTTTCCTTTTCAATTTTAAATATGTAATAATAATAACAACGATAACTATATAATAATAATAATAACAACAACTATATAATAATAAAATGATCAAGTTAGTCTACATTTGTATAAAATTTGCATGATGACACTACACTCTATGGCAGGCACGACAGGAAGACGAATCAACACATTTCTAAAGAAATGGCAGAAACACTAGAGGATGACCTCCAATCTGTGGTGGAATGGGGACAAAAGTGGTTGGTCGCGTTCAATGCTGCCAAGACTAAACTAGTTTCATTCAATAATTACAAGAAACCCTCTCTACCACCTATAGCAATGGCCAACGACTCTTTATCTGAGAGTACATCTTTCAAACTCCTTGGCCTAACGTTCACAGGAAACATGAGTTGGAACAATTACATTGAAGGCATTGCCAGGGCCGCTGCAAGAAAGGTGGGCTCTCTCTACCGTGCTAGACAACTACTAACACCCGAAAGTATCCTGTACCTCTATAAGGCCACCATTCGCCCATGTATGGAGTATTGCTGTCATATTTGGTCTGGTGCATCTGCTACTAGTCTCTCGTTCCTTGACAAGGTTAAAAAGAGAGTCGCAAACCTGATAGGCCCTGAACTGGCATCTAAACTTCAGCCTCTGTCCCATCGACGAAATGTTGTATCCCTCTGCCTTTTCTACAAGTATTTTAGTGGTGAATGCTCTGACGAACTGCAGTCACTTGTGCCCCCACGACGTGAGCACCCTCGACAAACCCGACAGGCTGCTAAATCACACCCCCACACTGTAGAGATCCCTAGATGTAAAAGATCTTCTTACGCCAATAGTTTCTTCCCCAGAACCGCTAGACTCTGGAATTCCATTCCAGGTTCCTGCTTCCCCAACAGTACTGACGCGCAGAAGTTCAAGTGTAACGTGAACTGACATCTTGCTGCCCAAATCCCTACATAGTACCCCAGTAGTTGTTGCCCCTGATAGTAGCCCCCTCCACCAAAGTGGCAATTTGCCTTGTTTGGGGTGAAAATGTAATAAAAAAAAAAAATTAAAAAAATATAAAAACCCAGTAAAGCACCATAGGAAGTCAGTTACTAAACACATCATATGTGCAAAATTGTTCAGGAAAGACAAACAGATGTTGTCTCGACGTAATTCTCTGTGTTAAAAGAAACGAAGAAAAAAGGATTAAAAAAAACGGACAAAGAAAGAATAAAATACTGTAACGTAGTCTGCTTCCGCCATTAAAATGACGTGCTGAATCATCATTTTAAGCCATAACGTGGGCGTGACATCACGGGGTGGAATGCATATATAAACAGAAAGATGAAGAGGAGGAGGAAAAAGAGAAGAAAAAGAAAACCGATGTGTTGGAAGTTATGCCCGGCAAGCACGTGAAAGCTCTTCCTTCGATTGAGAGCCAGCCGTGTCTGGTGCCGTGTATTGACAGCCGGCCAGCGTGGCGGTCAGAAAGAGAGAGCATACTGATGATAAATACCTGTCGGCGACTAGCGTGGGGAATGAAGAAAACAACTTTTCTTGCACCTGAAAAATTTGTTTCCTTTGCGACTGTCTCTACATAGATACAATGTTTGGATCCGTTAGAGAGAACAACAATGGGAAGGAAGAAATTTAACAAAAAGTTTTTTAAAAATGGAGAAAAAAGAAAGAAAAAAGGAAAGAAAGCAAAAAGAAAAAAATGAGAAAGCGAAAAGAAAGCAAAAAGAAATAAAAAATACAAAGAAAAAAAGCGAAAAGGAAGTGAAAAGAAAGCAAAAGAAAAAAGAAAGAAAAAAGGAACAAAGCAAAAAGAATGCAAAAAAGCAAAAGAAAGAAAGCCAAAAAAAAAGAAAAAAGCAAAAATAAAAAATAAAACCAAAAAGAAAGCAAAAGAAAGAAAGCAGAAAAAGAAAAAAGCAAAAAGAAAACAAAAATGAAAAAAAGTAAAAATAGTAAAAAGGAAAAAAAAGTAAAAAGCAAAAAGAAAGAAAGCAAAAAAGGGAAAAAGAAAGAAAGCAAAAAGAAAACAAAAATGAAAAAAAGTAAAAATAGTAAAAATAGTAAAAAGCAAAAAAGGGAAAAAGAAAGAAAGCAAAAAAGGGAAAAAGAAAGAAAGCAAAAAAGGGAAAAAGAAAGAAAGCAAAAAATAATTACTCTGAATGTTTTGACTTGATTCTTCTTTTCTTGTAAGGTGTTCTGATTTTCTAACGCTGAACCCAGCTGAGCCTCTAGATGAACGATCCACCCAACGAGCTCATCTTGACTATCAGTAAACACTGACCAATGCAACAGGCTAGTGTTGACATGTTGTTGGGCTCCAGCAACCAGGGCCATCAACTTGTCCAGTGACTCTCGTGCAGCTCGCGTGTCTTGGCGGATTAACTCACGGCCCTTTCCAGCCGTGTCCGGAAACAGTTTCTCTCCACTGGCAATCAGAACCTCCAATTTTTGTCCACCATGCTCAACTTCGGCCACGATCATCTGTTGGGAGATGAGTAGAAATATGAGATTAAAAAAAAAATTTGGATTAAAAAAAAAAAAAATATGGAGGAAAAAGAAAATTAAAAGAATGGGGGAAAAGAAAGGAAAAAAGAAAGGAAATGGCAGGGAAAAAGAAAGGAAAAAAGAAAGGAAATGGTAGAGAAAAAGAAAGTAAAGCAAAAGGAGGAAAAAGGAAACGTTAAAGTAACAAAAAAAAAAAAACTAGTGTCTCAAGGTTAAAGGTTAAGTGGACAAAGCTACAAGAGCTGATTTAAATATCTGAATTTGATTTTCACTTTTTGTACGTTCAGTTCATAGAATGGAAATATTTGTTTGTTAAAAATAATCTTAGAACCCGGATTTTGAAATGTGTTTCAAAGAGATAGACAGATGAAGAATAGGTTAGAGAAGGAGTTGGATGAAGCGAGAGCAGAGGAGTAGGTGGGAAAAGGGGGAGGTGTAGTCGAGAGGAGGGTAGACTGCTATAGAGAGGAAGAGAGAATGAGAGAGAGAGAGGAAGACAGAATCGAATAGGAAGGAGAAAAATGAGACAGAGAGAAGTAAGATAGGTGGGGTCGCGATTCGGAAAAAGACCAGGATGGAGTAAGAAAATGAGAAAGGAGAAAATAGAATAGAGAAGGGAAATACGTTAGAGAGGGGAAGTAGGGAAAAAGAAAGTGAATGCGGAGATAGAGAAGGGGAGAAGGAGAGAGAGAGAAAAAGAGAGATTGAAATGGTCCCGAATCTGTAAATGCCTTCGGGGCTAGGGGAGCCAAACGTCTTTTAAAATTTTAAATAAATGCTATTTTGCTGAAGGGCAGAGGGAGAGAATAGGAAAATAGAACAAAGAAAGAGAGAGAGAGAGAGAAGGGTAAGATATATATAAAAAGAATAGAGAGTTATGAACAATTGTAACGGAGACATACAATAAATGGGGAGAGAGAGAGAGAGAGAGAGAGAGAGAGAGAGATTAAGTGGTTCGATACTGAAATACAGAAACAGCACAATTGACATCCAAAAATAAAAGTTTCATTACTTGAAGATTCAGTTTTTTCTCTTCCAAAAACGTAAAATCTGTCATTGTTTCGAGTTGTGTTTGAAGTCGTTTATCCATCTGAAAACACCATTCCAAAAAGTCTGCTTTCGTTTCTTCAAACAACTGGTGTTCTTCAACATACTTTTCCCATCGAACAATTAATTCCTGCCATTGGAAATAAATCAATGAAACAAAATAAACAAAAATTAAAATCGAGATGACTTTCATAAAAATATAAACTTTCAGAAAAATATAAACTTTTATAAAAATATAGACTTTTATAAAAATATAAACTTTCAGAAAAATATAAACTTTCAGAAAAATATAAACTTTTATAAAAATATAAACTTTTATAAAAATATAAACTTTCATAAAAATATAAACTTTTATAAAAATATAAACTTTTATAAAAATATAAACTTTTATAAAAATATAAACTTTTATAAAAATATAAACTTTTATAAAAATATAAACTTTTATAAAAATATAAACTTTTATAAAAATATAAACTTTTATAAAAATATAAACTTTTATAAAAATATAAACTTTTATAAAAATATAAACTTTTATAAAAATATAAACTATCAGAAAAATATAAACTATCAGAAAAATATAAACTATCAGAAAAATATAAACTTTTATAAAAATATAAACTTTTATAAAAATATAAATTTTCATAAAAATATAAATTTTCATAAAAATATAAACTTTCATAAAAATATAAACTTTTATAAAAATATAAACTTTTATAAAAATATAAACTTTTATAAAAATATAAACTTTCATAAAAATATAAACTTTTATAAAAATATAAATTTTCATAAAAATATAAACTTTCATAAAAATATAAACTTTTATAAAAATATAAACTTTTATAAAAATATAAACTTTCATAAAAATATAAACTTTCATAAAAATATAAACTTTTATAAAAATATAAACTTTCATAAAAATATAAACTTTCATAAAAATATAAACTTTTATAAAAATATAAACTTTTATAAAAATATAAACTTTTATAAAAATATAAACTTTCATAAAAATATAAACTTTTATAAAAATATAAATTTTCATAAAAATATAAACTTTCATAAAAATATAAACTTTCATAAAAATATAAACTTTTATAAAAATATAAACTTTTATAAAAATATAAACTTTTATAAAAATATAAACTTTCATAAAAATATAAACTTTCATAAAAATATAAACTTTTATAAAAATATAAATTAAAGACAATCTTAATTAATATTAAGTAATGACAATCCTTAAATGATATTTTTATAATAGCAGACTGCTCGGTCTAGTCCAGTCGTAAAATACGCATAAATATATTTAATTTATGCAGATTTCACATTTATAATTATCAGAGCCAATTATCTACGAATTGTTATATTGTAATCGCCCCAAACGAAAAAAAAAAAACACAAAAAGAAAATGACACATGTGCATGCGAGTTTTATACTTTTTCTAAACAGTTCAATTCTTGTAAGTAAAAAAAAATACTCGAGCTGAGATCGAAACCTAAAGACAGTGAGTCAAGTACGATAACCATCTTGCCACCCAGGAAAAGAATATATATATATATATATATATATATATATATATATATATATATATATATACACACACTCTCGACTGGCGTTAATCGTGACACTCTGCACTGATGATTCCCAAAAGGATGAAACACTAGTATCTATAGGTATTTAATAATTATTATAGTAAATAATAATGTCAGTCCCTTTAATAAACTTGTTTCTTATCGTAAAGCACTTTCAGTTGTAATAAAGTCGGTCAACTTAGCTTATACGCGCAGATCGTCATATAATAAGATCACTCTGACTGACGCTAAAAGCATTTAAGAATAAATGTTTAATTTCACCTGTATCTCTCGCGGCTTGCTAATGAAGCCAGACATGATTTCTGTTGCCGGGGTTCGAGTCTCTCGACTGGCGTTAATCGTGACACCCTTCACTGATGATTCCCGAAAGGATGAAACACTAGTGTCTGTTGGTATTTAATAATTATTATAGTATATATATATATATATATATATATATATATATATATATATATATATATATATATATATAAAGGACCAAACCAAATTATGTGTTCATCAACGTTTCATCTTTATTGCAAGATTTCCTCTGGATGCGTGGGTGAAATAGCACTAACCCTAACTAACTTCCCTCAAAGGATGAAGTTCCATTGGGAGCATGAAATTCACAAGCGGTCCCCAGTCGCATGCATATCCCCGTTAGGAGAGGTGACGACTGGATTTTGTAACTGTTGCAGGAAGGTGCCGACGTCCTCTTGCATACAGCGCCTAGAATTCCAAAATTGGTCACCCGTTTTAGTAACGACGTTGTTTAACTTCGATGATCTGACAGGAACCAGCGTGTCAACGCGATTTTGCCATAATCCTCTGGATGAATGAAATTAAGAAAACAAAACACCAGTACAAATATTTGAAAATATATTTGATGTAATGAAATGTATGACCTTGTTCCATTTCAACGAATTATTTTCGTTTTTGAAATGGAACATGAGCATACATTTCATTAAATCAAAAATATCTTTTCAAATATTTGTACTTGTTTTTGTTTTCTTAATTTCATTCATCCAGAGGAAGTCTCGCAATAAAGACAAAACGTTCATGAACACATAATTTGGTTTGTTCCTTTTTTATCTCTCTATTATCTCGGTATACTATTTCCAATTCCTTATATATATATATATATATATATATATATATATATATATATATATATATATATATATATGTGTGTGTGTGTGTATGTTAAGAATATTGGAAATAGTGAGATAAAAAAGGAACAAACCAATATATATATATATATTAATACAAACTCAAGGAGAAATATTTATGGCACTGATTCGTGGTCCGATGTTGAGAGCTGCCGACTGTCAATGCGACGGTTGTAGGTTCGATCCACGTCTGGGGAAAGGTGTAATTCTAGCCGCACTGAGGAGTTGTGATACAACAAAACATTACTGTATGTGGATGACAATATATGTATATAACTTGAGTTCCTTCAGCTATAATCAAAACCGAAACCAAAACTTATGAAGAATTCTTGCTAAAATTATTTATAAAAATATAGCTGACTTGCGTGCCATCAGCTATAGTCGAAACCAAAACTTATGAAGAATTCTTGGTAAAATTATTTTTTACAAGAAATGAATGGTCATAATAATTAAACAACAGTCACTCAAAATAAAAAAAATACAAGCATGACACAAAATAATACTCACGCTATCATTAATATATATAAAAAAAAAACTGAGATTAGCAACATCACGTCTGTGAGAGAGAGGTTGCAGAAAAAAAGGATGAAGTCAATTTAATAGCAGATACGTTTCTGCAATTTATCAAGAACGTTCAAATGGGACAGAGATTCACCAAATAAGACAACCGTACTCCATACATGATTTGATAGATTTGTAGAGATAGAGAAAGCCTCAGGTGTGAGAAAATGTTTAGAGCGATCGAGAGAACCGACTTTCTAAGAAGCAGAAAGAGCAAAGGATTTAATATATGGACTCTAAGAAAGATTTGATAAGAAATAAAAAGTCCATTGTTTTCCTCAAGAGCAGACTCATCCATGAGAACCTCAGGAAAAAAAGGGACACACCTACGATTGAAAGACAAGAGCTGATTCTTAAGAGTATTAAACATACATGGCATAATAACAACACACCGGTTCTTAGATCATCGAACGTAGGCAACGTTGAGCCTGACCAGATGTTGATCATTTGGAAATATCATGCACTGTATGTAAAAAGACGTCGACATCTGCAAGAGCTACAAAAATCTAACGATGTCATCTCCCTTAATGAGGATATATATGTGACTGGAGATTGCTTGTGAACTTATTATTTCAATGAAACCTTCTTCATCGTGGGAAACCGGACCAACCAGCCTACGGTGAATGCTGCTGGTTGGCATAAGAGGATCAAGCGAAACAAACCATTTCGTAGCTCAACAACACATTGAAAAAAATTGTGAAACTAAAATAATTTTATGGATTATTCATAAACGTCAATTCTATCTGCCTCGATACGTACCTTTATAAGAGTGACGAGGTTCAAATATCTCGTCTTCAGCTGGGAAAGTTGGCTGCTCAAGTGAATATCCATAACAGACTGCATCATTGATTGGACTTCACTATCCAAACTATCCAATGTTGATTGATTCTTTAGGATTTCATCTCGTTTTTCCTGAGGAAGAAATTAATGATCACTATTTATATAAAGTTTATGTGCTTAAATGTTTATATGTTTGTGTTTCTTTTTATGTATCTATGTGCTTATATGTTTATGTTTTCTTTTATGTTTATGTATTTATGTATTTATGTTTATGTGCTTAAATGTTTATATGTTCATGTTTTCTTTTATGTATTTATGTGCTTATATGTTTATGTTTTCTTTTATGTTTATGTGCTTAAATGTTTATATGTTTATGTTTTCTTTTATGTATTTATGTGCTTAAATGTTTATATGTTTATGTTTTCTTTTATGTATTTATGTGCTTATATGTTTATGTTTTCTTTTATGTTTATGTATTTATGTATTTATGTTTATGTGCTTAAATGTTTATATGTTCATGTTTTCATTTATGTTTATGTATTTATGTATTTATGTTTATGTGCTTAAATGTTTATATGTTTATGTTTTCTTTTATGTATTTATGTGCTTATGTGTTTATGTTTTCTTTTATGTTTATGTGCTTAAATGTTTATATGTTTATGTTTTCTTTTATGTATTTATGTGCTTATGTGTTTATGCTTTCTTTTATGTTTATGTGCTTAAATGTTTATGTATATTTACGTATTTTGTGCTTACATTTTTATGCGTTTATGTATTTATGCGTTTACATGTTTATGTTTACATTTCACTTATGTGTTTATGTGTTTAAGCGTTTTGATGTGCTTATATGTGCATGTGTTTATATTTCCTTTTATGCTAATATTTACATGTGTTTATATTTCCTTTTATGCTAATATTTACATGTGTTTATATTTCCTTTTATGCTAATATTTACATGTGTTTATATTTCCTTTTATGCTAATATTTACATGTGTTTATATTTCCTTTTATGCTAATATTTACATGTGTTTATATTTCCTTTTATGCTAATATTTACATGTGTTTATATTTCCTTTTATGCTAATATTTACATGTGTTTATACGTGTTTATGTGTCTATTTCTATGTATGTACTGTGTCTATTACTAAACTAATTAAAAAATTAATGGATTTTGATCAACATTAGAATAAGGATTGTAGACATAATGTTTAGAATTATATCTTGATTTTAATCTTTGTAAGGAGACATAAAAATGGTAGAAACTTTTCTTTGATGGGAATTGATTTTACCTATCCTGGGACAGGTAAATGGATAAATGCCAAAGTTTGTTTCATTCTTACGATAAAGTAAAAAATTCGTTTTCAATTCAATACAACTTTACACAAAAGACATCTTTTGTATATATATATTGCTTATGTATATGCAATATCAATCAAAACGTTAGCTAATTTGCATATTGGTTTTAAAAAAGGACATTTTATTAATAAAATATTTGTTATTGTTTTATAATTCAATGATTATTTTCATTTTAATATATAAAATAGTTCAGTTCTGCGATATTCCTGGAGAAATATTAAGTATTTGGGCTCAAATGTTCCTTTCGTTAATGGACTTTATTTTCAACAAGTTGCCATCAATTTTTTAATTCTTTTTCCTTTTATTTTACGATCACATTAAAAAAGAAATTTGTATCGAAATTACTAAAATCTTAATGTTTATCCACCTACACGAGTAAATGAAAAAAAATTGTTTCGTGTTTACAACAAAGTTTATTATTTCAAAATCAATGTTTCAAATATTTGCACTCGTGACCTTTCCAATTAGTTTTATATTACAAGTTTATTAAATAATTATTTATATTGAAGGTTTATTAAATAATAATTTATATTGAAAGTTTATTAAATAATTATTTATATTGAAAGTTTATTAAATAATAATTTATATTGAAAGTTTATTAAATAATAATTTATATTGAAAGTTTATTAAATAATTATTTATATTGCAAGTTTATTAAATAATAATTTATATTGCAAGTTTATTAAATAATAATTTATATTGCAAGTGTATTAAATAATAATTTATATTGAAAGTTTATTAAATAATTATTTATATTGCAAGTTTATTAAATAATAATTTATATTGAAAGTTTATTAAATAATAATTTATATTGAAAGTTTATTAAATAATAATTTATATTGAAAGTTTATTAAATAATAATTTATATTGCAAGTTTATTAAATAATAATTTATATTGAAAGTTTATTAAATAATTTATACTGAAAGTTTATTAAATAATAATTTATATTGAAAGTTTATTAAATAATAATTTATATTGAAAGTTTATTAAATAATAATTTATATTGAAAGTTTATTAAATAATAATTTATATTGAAAGTTTATTAAATAATTATTTATATTACAAGTTTATTAAATAATAATTTATATTACAAGTTTATTAAATAATAATTTATATTGAAAGTTTATTAAATAATAATTTATATAACAAGTTTATTAAATAATAATTTATATTGAAAGTTTATTAAATAATAATATATATTAAAAGTTTATTAAATGATAATTTATATTGAAAGTTTATATAATAATAATTTATATTACAAGTTTATTAAATAATAATTAATATTAAAAGTTTGTTAAATAATAATTTATATTGAAAGTTTATTAAATAATAAACCGGCAAAACCATGTTTTTCGTGGATATTTTATATTGTGGATATTTTATATTGAAAGTTTATTAAATAATAATTTATATTGAAAGTTTATTAAATAATTATTTATATTGAAAGTTTATTAAATAATAATTTATATTGAAAGTTTATTAAATAATAATTTATATTGAAAGTTTATTAAATAATAATTTATATTGAAAGTTTATTAAATAATAATTTATATTGAAAGTTTATTAAATAATAATTTATATTGAAAGTTTATTAAATAATAATTTATATTGAAAGTTTATTAAATAATAATTTATATTGAAAGTTTATTAAATAATTATTTATATTACAAGTTTATTAAATAATAATTTATATTACAAGTTTATTAAATAATAATTTATATTGAAAGTTTATTAAATAATAATTTATATAACAAGTTTATTAAATAATAATTTATATTGAAAGTTTATTAAATAATAATATATATTAAAAGTTTATTAAATGATAATTTATATTGAAAGTTTATATAATAATAATTTATATTACAAGTTTATTAAATAATAATTAATATTAAAAGTTTGTTAAATAATAATTTATATTGAAAGTTTATTAAATAATAAACCGGCAAAACCATGTTTTTCGTGGATATTTTAGTTCTACAATATTTTATTACATTAATTTCCCATCTCAGCAAAGCTGGTAATAGTCAACTAACGTACTTCCTATCTTCCAGTGTGTCTGCTACCGGAAGCGGTTACAAGGCAAATCAGTTCGTTCGCTTTTTTCTATCACGCCTATATCCACCCTGTGCATGTACTCCTTTTTTCGTTTTTCCAGTAGTTTTTATTTATTTGATAATCATTGAAAAGTTTTTTTTGGTCTGATTTTAATTAAGAATTATTAAAATTTGTTTTGTTTTTTTTTTAGAATTTTAATAATTCTAAAAAAAAAAAACCCCAAAAAAACAAATTTCAATAATATTTGTGTTCTTTTCAAATTAGTATTTTAAAGAATAGTTGAAAACACTTTTTACACTCTTTAAAGAGAATTATTGAAAACACGTTTAAAAATCTTTTCGATAATGAATTATTTAGTTTATGAAGCAATTCCAGCCACGAGACTGTGCATCAGCAAAACAGCAATGAAAAACCTAGAAGACGAAACTTCGAACACGTTTAATAGAATGCGATGGTTGGAACGGCGTCGCAAAATATGTAAATAAAGATATTATTTTTATCTGTATCATTTTTTTTATTGTATATTTTTCAATAATGTTTTATATTTTATTTCAATAAACTGCTTCATAATAGAAATACTGAAGAATAATAAAAATGAAAGAACTGATTTGCCTTGTTACCGCTTTTGGTAGCAGACACACCGGAAGCTAGGAAGTACGTTAGCTGACTATTACCAGCTTTACTTCGATGGGAAATTCATGTACTAAAATATTGTTTGTTGTGAATATTTAAGCTCTTTACATTTAAGTTTATTATTTAAAAACTTGCATACAATATAAGATTGTGACTGCAAATATTTGTAACATTATTTTGAAATAATAAACTTGGTCGTAAACACAAAACAATTTTTTTTCACTTACTCATATAGGTAGACAAACATTAAGACTAAGTTAGGAAGTACGTTAGCTAGCTAACCATCAAAGCTAACACGTAAATAACATTCGCAATAGAATTGGTTTCAGAAATGAACAAAATTTTACGTACCTTAAATTTGTGGAGTTGGGTTCGTTTCTCGTCTAAAGATGATTTCAGTTCAAAGTGTTTCACCACTTCTTCCTCTTTCTTGACCCACTGACTGAACTCAGTCAAATGCGACTCAAGTTGAATCCATCGCTGCATCAAGTTTTGCATCTGATCCTCTGCCTGCTGCAGCTGCTGCATGTAGCTGTTCCATCGATCGTGCACGGATTTCATTTCTTGGTCAAGTACAACCACTCCTTCCTCGGACGTCTTTTGTCGGACTTTTCCGCAAAGCTCTGTGACTTTTTCAAGTTCTTGTTTCTTCTTTTCAATCTGACCAGCATATTCCTGAGGAAACGATTAAGCAGATCATGAATAAAAAGAAAATTTTCATTAAACACCAAAAAACAACCCTTATTCTGCACAAATATTAAATCTTGTCCATTCTTATTACTTGTATTCATCAGACTATTGTTCTCATCTTGAGTGTTTGTCCAACGTTTCAGTCAGATTGTCCTTCGACCATCTTCAGGCATGTTGGTTGTTGTTTGGAAAAGGAAATAGAAAAGTTACTGGTTCCGTAGATATTTTTGTATTCTGTGAGTTAGTTACTATTTTATGGTTTTAGTTTCGAATCTGTGAAAAAATAAAATAGACTACCTCACAGAATATAAAAATATCTACAAAGCCAGTAACTTTTCTTTTTTCTTTTCCAAACATCAACCAACATACCTGAAGACGGCCGAAAGACAATCCGAATGAAACGTCCTAAATTCTCATATAAAAAAAATTAACAAATTTCTTAGTAAAATGGCGCTATTCCCCCTTAGAGCAATGAAAAATTATACAAGGCGGTTGCCTTTCTTTCCACCTTGTTTTCTCTCTATATAGGGCCCAGTTTCTTCACCTGGTTTTCAGTATTCCTCTAAGTTTTTTTTCCATTGCCTTGGTGTCTATTCTGTCATTCGACATATTCGACTATTGTCTATTTTTTTTATACATTCTTTAAATTTATAAAACATGTCGAATTAGAAAAAATCCTTTAGACATGCGAGATTAGATCTCACGTATGACAAGTGTAAAAAAGAAATCACTGTATTTAATTTTCACCGTTTCAACAGTTTGACATGATCAAAACTTAGTAATGTGCACACTGCCTGTTCCTTTTCTTATCAACCAATCAAATGTTTGTATTTGCATATAAACAAACTTCCAAACCATCATAACATTTTAATCCTGTATAGATTTATTGAGTAAAAGAAGGCTTTGTTTCTCTTTATGTAAAGTCGACGACAGAGGATTTGTTTACTATAAATGTATGGCATTGTTCAGAGGGAGGTAGAAAAAACAGCTTGGCTCTTCTGTTTATAAAGATTAGTTCTCTTATATAAATAGAGATTTTGTCCGTCTGTTCATCCGACATTGTAAATACTACTACCTTAGTAATGTATACTCTGCCTATTCCTTTTTTGTCAACCAATCAAATGTTTCGATTTACATATACTAACAGACACACTACAAGAATGCAACAGATATCCACTCACCTTGATTCTTTCCAGCTTGCTCTGTAAAGAGAGCCGATCACCACGGATATCACTGGTTATTTCCAATTTATCGGCAGCCATATTAAGCCAGTCAATGAAATCTCTGCGAGCCTCTTGGTACATTTGATGGTCTTGAACGGCTTGCTCAAGATGTTGCAACTGATTTTTTGAAAAGGTCAATACGGCTTCATAATTATTATGTAGATTAAAGACAGGTTTCTGCACATCCGCGGGTGTCGATGATTGAATTAGTTCCTGATTTCTGTCATGGAAACATTCCAGTGAATGCTGCCGAGACAAAATATCCTGGTGTAGTACCTGTTTGTTTTTATGGATAGAAGAAAAGTTTGATTAAAGTTTAATGAAATTTTGATTTTTTTTTTAAATTAACAAATATTACATTAAATATGAAAGTCACAAACAATGCATTTCAAAAAAGTAAATATTTATCAGAATGACGAATATTGTTGCAATATATATATATATATATATATATATATATATATATATATGTGTGTGTGTGTGTGTGTGTGTGTATATATATCTATATATATATTAAGGGTTTGATCGATAGATAGATAGATAGATAGATTAAGGGTTTGATCACTTAAAGTTGTTAGATTCTACTTATAAACACGGGCGATAGGAGCTGACGAATCAAATTGAGCCACGTTCTGCTAGCAATTAATCAGAAACCCGAATTGCTCCATAAAAATATTCCAGCACATAATTTTATCGTGTCAATATGAGAAAGATCTCAGTGAACAGGGGCTAAAGATGGTCGGTCAATTAAGAAGGACTTAAAAGAATTGGAAAGTGAAGGAGTACTAAAGAGGTTTATGCAGTAAAGGAGCACTCGGGGGGGGGGGATTACCCAAAATAAATGTTTTTGCAAAAAAAAAAAATAGAGTTGAGTTATTACTTGTCTTATGTTGCTTGCAGCATACTCTGCTACAACCTGGGTGTCTACAATGTTACATGAAGAGGTTGGGTTAGGGTAAGGGGGATTATAAAAGGCCAATCAAAAGAGAGCTGGGTAGGGAAGGGAGTCCAAAATGGGCCGTGCAGTAAAAGGGAATTTAAAGGGCCAGACAATGAAGGAGGTCCATAGGGGGTGGGCAGTGAAGAGGGACAAAAGAGGGTCAAGCAATGAAGAGAGAAAGATTGGGAAGTGGAGAGAGACTGGAAAGACCCAGGAATTGAATGGAAACTAAAGTGGGTTGGGCACTCATAGTGGATTTATGAGGGGCAGGCAATGAAAGGGGGCCAAACAGTCAAGCTTTAAAGGGGAACTATAAATGGCCAGAGAGTAAATAGGATGCTAAAGATGGTTGGGCCATAAAACAGTGGTAAATTAGGACTAAAGAGGAGTGGACAGTAAAGAGGACTAAAGAGGAGTGGACAGTAAAGAGGTACTAAAAAGGGATTAGACATGGTGTTAGACAATGAATGCATATTTTTTTTGTTTTTGTTTGTTTGTTAAGAATAATAATTTTAATCCTTTGGCCTTCGGGCCAAGATCAAAGTGTAGTATCTGTTCTTCAGATGCTACACTTCAATTCCTTGTTCTCTCTCAGTGTAGGAAAAATCCTTCATGAAAGACAATTTTTAATTTTTATTCCTTTTTTCCACATCAAAGAAAAAAAAACGACCCTGGTGGTGTCTAATTCTGTCCAGTGAGGGAGGCATTGTAAATAGGTACTATGAATATAACCAGGATGTGTATAGTTGTCTGGATGATGCAAATTACAGAAAGCATGCTTACACTGACAATCATACTTTTATTCACACACAAAAAAAATGTTAATCACTGTCAATAACTGAAAAAAAAAATGTTAATCACTGTCAGCAACTGAAAAAAAAAATGTTAATCACTGTCAACAACTGAAAAAAAAAAATGTTAATCACTGTCAACAACTGAAAAAAAAAATGTTAATCACTGTCAATAACTGAAAAAAAAAAATGTTAATCACTGTCAACAACTGAAAAAAAAAATGTTAATCACTGTCAACAACTGAAAAAAAAATGTTAATCACTGTCAACAACTGAAAAAAAAAATGTTAATCACTGTCAACAACTGAAAAAAAAAATGTTAATCACTGTCAACAACTGAAAAAAAAAAATGTTAATCACTGTCAACAACTGAAAAAAAAAATGTTAATCACTGTCAACAACTGAAAAAAAAATGTTAATCACTGTCAACAACTGAAAAAAAAATGTTAATCACTGTCAACAACTGAAAAAAAAATGTTAATCACTGTCAACAACTGAAAAAAAAATGTTAATCACTGTCAACAACTGAAAAAAAAAATGTTAATCACTGTCAACAACTGAAAAAAAAAATGTTAATCACTGTCAACAACTGAAAAAAAAAATGTTAATCACTGTCAACAACTGAAAAAAAAAATGTTAATCACTGTCAACAACTGAAAAAAAAAATGTTAATCACTGTCAACAACTGAAAAAAAAAATGTTAATCACTGTCAACAACTGAAAAAAAAATGTTAATCACTGTCAACAACTGAAAAAAAAATGTTAATCACTGTCAACAACTGAAAAAAAAAAAAAAGCAAAAATTATTGGAGGGTGACTATCATTCTCTCGGGCCATAGATGGGGACCTTCAGATATGGAGATTAGCTATGAATACCAAATAAACAATCGCAGATCAGCTTGCACTATACTTACAAAGGTGTAGGTTTGTTTTTTACAAAGTCACCACTTATCAAGTCCTAATGGACACCCGAGGATAAGGGTTTATGAGTATATGGTGGTCACTGTGACAACATCGTAATGACTATTAGTGATGTAAATTGGGCATAATTTGATTATTTAAAGGAGAGCAATGAATGGAGGCAATATTGGATATGTTATAGTCAGGTGTACCTCCATGAAATTCATACAACTGTTCGATGCAAAGGTTAGGCTTGGTTGATGTTAGCAGCCATAAAAGCTGACTTTATCATATGCTTTTGACCTTATTTGGTGATACATCGTGTGCTGATCACAATAAAGCATTGGTCAAGGAAGGACATCCATACATGCAGCTAACCATCTACCTGGATGGTGGTCCATCAACCTGCATATTAATGAAAAAGGAACCAAAGTTAAAATCAAGTTCCGTCAGTATTTGTTTACATTCTTTGTCAGCTGATCTGATCTGAGATACATGAATGCCCTAGAAAAGTCACTTTTGATTAATATTAACCAGTTTTAAAATATTCTGTTATTCTGAAAGAGAGCCGCCAACCTAATAGGTCCTGAACTGTCATCTAAGCTTCAGCTGCTGTCCCATCGACGAAATGCAGCATCCCTCTGCCTGTTCTACAAGTATTTTAATGGTGAATGCTCCGACGAACTGCAAGCACTTGTACCTTCTCCACATAAATACCTCCGACAAAGCCGACAAGCAGCAAAATCCTACCCCTTTACAGTAGAGATCCCTAGATGTAAGAGAGCTTTCTACTCCAGTAGTTTCTTGCCCAGAATTGCAAGACTTTGGAATTCCCTTCCGGGTTCCTGCTTCCTCAACTGTACTGACATGCAGCAGTTCAAGTGTAACATAAGCCATCTTGCTGCCCAACTCCCCACATAGTACTCCTGTAGCTTATGTCCCTGATAGTAGCCCCCTACATCGAAGTGGCAATGTGCCTTGTTTGGGGTGAAAATGTAATTAAAAAAAAAAAATAGCCAAATTTGTTTGCATGTTTTAAAACTGATAAATATTAACCAGAAATGACTTTTCCAGGGCATTCATATATATCAGATCAGATGACAAAGAATGTCAACAAAGACGAACAGAACTTGATTTTAACCGGAACCGATGAAGAAAACAAACAAAGAGGCACATATAAGAATGTGTTCAATTTGTTGATCATGAGAAAAGACAGCAGAAATCAATGGTCACTTTTTTAGCTTTTTATATAGAAAAGAACTCACCCTGTGGTTTTGTAACTGGGCTCGTTTATTTGGAAGTAAACTTTGAAGTTCCATGTTCGCCAGCTGAGTGTTCACATCGGCCAACCATTTGTCAAAGTTATCAAAACTTTTCTCAAACGTTTGCCACTGCAGTAAACAAGCTTCTATTTTATGGTGCACGTCATCCATGTTGTCAGCCATTTTCTCCCAATCGTCTTTCAGGTTTCTGTGAAAGAAGACAACAACAAAAGAATAACCGATAAGAATTTTATGAACGAAAAACCCTCCCCCATGCTTCAATTATTTTGCTCTTTCTTTATATACCAAGTTTGCCACTTATCAAGGCCAAAAGTGAATAGAGGACAAGGATTAGTGAGATTTTCTTGATTGATTGAGCAATACTTATGAAAGGGTCGAGAACTAATCATTAATTCACAAAACGACTCAACAGATATTTGTTAACGCTGGACTTGAAAACGACCATGTTGTAATCCGTACAGAAATATTCTCATAGTAGTGTGTTCCACAAATTTTATTCATGGAAGTTCAGTTTGATTTTAGGTTCACAGAGGAACAAAGGTCTTTGTCATCGTGGTAGAAGATGAGTTCTTGTTAAGGTTTTACATTCTGTGTTGCTAATTTAAGCCGGACATATTTTCCACTGATCACAAAACCCTAGCAATCATACATTAAAAACAATTTGTAAATAAGGTCAATAAATCAATCTAAAGTAAAAACATAATTTTTGTTGAATGAGCATAAATTATATCGAAGTACAACATGTTTTACTAAGTTAAATAGTCGTAAATATTTGATATTTGAAAAGAGGGGTGGCTGAGGAATGTATTACAGCTGCCATGAATAAAAAAATATTAAATTTAGGTAAAAAGGTGTATTTTCCGTCTTTTATGGAAATCGCTCTGGACAAGGCATGAAGCTACTTGATGTAAAAATCTAACAAAAAAGGAAGCTGATTATCACAAATACACGGTGGCTATTGGCCTTCGTTTTAAAAAAAAAAACAAGATAAGAGGAAAACTGTCAACAGCAACAGAGTTCCACAAGCCTGCAATTCTCGGAAAGAAGCTACTGAAATAGGAAGCTGCATGACAGTGTGGTATCAAATTGATGGAGACCACTGGATCAAGGACTCAAATGAGCTGCAACAAAGGAAGCAGATAATAGATCAGACAATGCTGAAGAACATATGCCATAATAGTATTTATAGGAAAAACTAAAAAAAACATCGATATTTGTCTGATAATGATGAAAATCTTTTTTATTTTTAATTTACCTTGTAAATTTTTATTTTTAATTTATCATGTAAATTTTTATTTTTAATTTATCATGTAAATTTTTATTTTTAATTTACCTTGTAAATTTTTATTTTTAATTTATCATGTAAATTTTTATTTTTAATTTATCATGTAAATTTTTATTTTTAATTTACCTTGTAAATTTTTATTTTTAATTTACCTTGTAAATTTTTATTTTTAATTTATCATGTAAATTTTTATTTTTAATTTATCATGTAAATTTTTATTTTTAATTTACCTTGTAAATTTTTATTTTTAATTTATCATGTAAATTTTTATTTTTAATTTACCTTGTAAATTTTTATTTTTAATTTATCATGTAAATTTTTATTTTTAATTTACCTTGTAAATTTTTATTTTTAATTTATCATGTAAATTTTTATTTTTAATTTACCTTGTAAATTTTTATTTTTAATTTATCATGTAAATTTTTATTTTTAATTTACCTTGTAAATTTTTATTTTTAATTTATCATGTAAATTTTTATTTTTAATTTATCATGTAAATTTTTATTTTTAATTTACCTTGTAAATTTTTATTTTTAATTTATCATGTAAATTTTTATTTTTAATTTATCATGTAAATTTTTATTTTTAATTTACCTTGTAAATTTTTATTTTTAATTTACCTTTTAAATTTCTATTTTTAATTTATCATGTAAATTTTTATTTTTAATTTATCATGTAAATTTTTATTTTTAATTTACCTTGTAAATTTTTATTTTTAATTTACCTTGTAAATTTTTATTTTTAATTTACCTTGTAAATTTTTATTTTTAATTTACCTTGTAAATTTTTATTTTTAATTTACCTTGTAAATTTTTATTTTTAATTTACCTTGTAAATTTTTATTTTTAATTTATCATGTAAATTTTTATTTTTAATTTATCATGTAAATTTTTATTTTTAATTTATCATGTAAATTTTTATTTTTAATTTATCATGTAAATTTTTATTTTTAATTTATCATGTAAATTTTTATTTTTAATTTATCATGTAAATTTTTATTTTTAATTTATCATGTAAATTTTTATTTTTAATTTATCATGTAAATTTTTATTTTTAATTTATCATGTAAATTTTTATTTTTAATTTACCTTGTAAATTTTTATTTTTAATTTATCTTGTAAATTTTTATTTTTAATTTATCATGTAAATTTTTATTTTTAATTCATCATGTAAATTTTTATTTTTAATTTACCTTGTAAATTTTTATTTTTAATTTATCATGTAAATTTTTATTTTTAATTCATCATGTAAATTTTTATTTTTAATTTACCTTGTAAATTTTTATTTTTAATTTATCATGTAAATTTTTATTTTTAATTTATCTTGTAAATTTTTATTTTTAATTCATCATGTAAATTTTTATTTTTAATTTATCATGTAAATTTTTATTTTTAATTTATCATGTAAATTTTTATTTTTAATTTATCATGTAAATTTTTATTTTTAATTTATCATGTAAATTTTTATTTTTAATTTATCATGTAAATTTTTATTTTTAATTTATCATGTAAATTTTTATTTTTAATTCATCATGTAAATTTTTATTTTTAATTTACCTTGTAAATTTTTATTTTTAATTTATCATGTAAATTTTTATTTTTAATTTATCATGTAAATTTTTATTTTTAATTTACCTTGTAAATTTTTATTTTTAATTTATCATGTAAATTTTTATTTTTAATTTATCATGTAAATTTTTATTTTTAATTTACCTTGTAAATTTTTATTTTTAATTCATCATGTAAATTTTTATTTTTAATTTATCATGTAAATTTTTATTTTTAATTTATCATGTAAATTTTTATTTTTAATTTATCATGTAAATTTTTATTTTTAATTTATCATGTAAATTTTTATTTTTAATTTATGTAAATTTTGAAAAGAAAAACATTCTATTGATTGATAAAATAATGATACCCCCTTTCTTTTCTTTCTTACAAATTATATATATATATTATCATCCACATACAGTACTGTTTTGTCGTATCACAACTCATCAATGTGGCTAGACAAACACCCTGCCCCAGCCATGGATGTCGCATTGACAGTCGGCAGTTTTCAGCATCAGGCCACGAATCAGTGCCGTAAATATTTCTCCTCGAGTGTGTATTAAATCCACATCCTCCCGCGCAACAGTGCTCAAACTATCAGTTTGTTTACAAACAACTAATAGTGGGCTTCGCTTAATCGCTTTAAATACGTGTCGGGTGAAAATATATTTACAAAGTGCTCAACCCAAAGAGGGGGGCTTTGTCATCCACATACAGTACTGTTTCGTTGTATCAGAACTCATCAGTGCGGACGTACACACAAACACACACACTTATGTCATTATCAGTTTGTTAAAGCTGAGGATGGAGCATCCTACCGAATGCCAAAAATTCACCTGCTATTTCATATTTCAACCAAGAGATCTTTTAAGATTTTAACCGCCCTTCTAAGTACAATAGTTTGAATCTTTCTTGCACTTGATTAATTGGGTATATTTGTCAGGTAGTTTCTGAAATTCTTTTTCATGAATTCCGTTGGTCCTATAATTATTGGAATGATAGAAATCTTCCTAAGATTCCAGTTTCTTCTCATGTCATACATAAAATCTTGGTATTTCGTTATCTTTTTGTTTTCACCTCTGTTTAACCCAGCATCATTTGGGAGACTGACTTCTACCAAGGTTGCTTCTTTCTCTTTGTCTCATAACTATGTCATGTTTAATAGCACCGTTTTCTAAGCAAGTAGCTGTAGGAATCGCATCGTCATAATGGATGGTGTATGACTTATTGCCAACTGTTTCCTGAGGTATATGAAACTTGCAGCTGCATTGTTTAGTGGAGATATTTACACACTCCATTGTGTCACGCTTTATAGTAGCCGTCCTCCAGCAGAACTTTACAGCTGGATAGCAGGCAGCTCACACTCTCTACATCTGTGTGGCAAAAGCTACACTTGTTATCGTCACTGAAGCTACTCATCTTTTTAAAGACATTAGTCATCAAATCTTGATCTTGGGCAGCAACTATAATCCTCTCATCATCATAGTGGGGCAATTGTTTATAATGTACAGGTAAATGTATTTGCAAAATGATGGAGGTAATGTCTAACAGTATGTGATATACATAATAGCAATAAATCTTTATGCAAACTAATTAATTAATATGACCAAACCTTCACATTTATAAAAGCAGCAAAAAAATCCTTATCTAAATACAAGCATTGTTCAATGCTGGGTCTAATTTATTGCTATTGGTCGATCTCTCTTGAACAGAACATACACAGAGGAATAGCACAGAACCAGGGCAGTATGTCTTAATGTGCCTGCGACCTGATCACATTCATGATCATGCCATGATAAAACATAAGACAAGTTGTTCATGGAAATCAGTGAAGTTCTGGATGTGTGTGTGTGTGTGTGTGTGTGTTGTGAAGTTCTGGATGTGTGTGTGTGTGTGTGTGTGTGTGTGTGTGTGTGTGGTGAAGTTCTGGATGTGTGTGTGTGTGTGTGTGTGTGTGTGTGGTGAAGTTCTGGATGTGTGTGTGTGTGTGTGTGTGTGTGTGTGGTGAAGTTCTGGATGTGTGTGTGTGTGTGTGTGTGTGTGTGTGGTGAAGTTCTGGATGTGTGTGTGTGTGTGTGGTGAAGTTCTGGATGTGTGTGTGTGTGTGTGTGTGTGTGTGTGTGTGTGTGTGTGTGTGTGTGTGTGTGGTGAAGTTCTGGATGTGTGTGTGTGTGTGTGTGTGTGTGTGTGTGTGGTGAAGTTCTGGATGTGTGTGTGTGTGTGTGTGTGTGTGTGTGTGTGTGGTGAAGTTCTGGATGTGTGTGTGTGTGTGTGTGTGTGTGTGTGTGGTGAAGTTCTGGATGTGTGTGTGTGTGTGTGTGTGTGTGTGTGGTGAAGTTCTGGATGTGTGTGTGTGTGTGTGTGTGGTGAAGTTCTGGATGTGTGTGTGTGTGTGTGTGTGTGTGTGTGTGTGTGTGTGGTGAAGTTCTGGATGTGTGTGTGTGTGTGTGTGTGTATGTGTGTGTGTTTGGTGAAGTTCTGGATGTGTGTGTGTGTGTGTGTGTGTGTATGTGTGTGTGTGTGGTGAAGTTCTGGATGTGTGTGTATGTGTGTGTGTGTGGTGAAGTTCTGGATGTGTGTGTGTGTGTGTGTGTGTGTGTGGTGAAGTTCTGGATGTGTGTGTGTGTGTGTGTGTGTGTGTGGTGAAGTTCTGGATGTGTGTGTGTGTGTGTGTGTGTGTTGTGAAGTTCTGGATGTGTGTGTGTGTGTGTGTGTGTGTGTGGTGAAGTTCTGGATGTGTGTGTGTGTGTGTGTGTGTGTGTGTGTTGTGAAGTTCTGGATGTGTGTGTGTGTGTGTGTGTGTGTGTGGTGAAGTTCTGGATGTGTGTGTGTGTGTGTGTGTGTGTGTGTTGTGAAGTTCTGGATGTGTGTGTGTGTGTGTGTGTGTGTGTGTGTGTGTGGTGAAGTTCTGGATGTGTGTGTGTGTGTGTGTGTGTGTGTGTGTGTGTGTGTGTGTGTGTGTGGTGAAGTTCTGGATGTGTGTGTGTGTGTGTGTGTGTGTGTGTGTGTGTGTGTGGTGAAGTTCTGGATGTGTGTGTGTGTGTGTGTGTGTGTGTGTGTGTGTGTGTGTGTGTGTGTGGTGAAGTTCTGGATGTGTGTGTGTGTGTGTGTGTGTGTGCGTGTGTGTGTGTGTGTGGTGAAGTTCTGGATGTGTGTGTGTGTGTGTGTGTGTGTGGTGAAGTTCTGGATGTGTGTGTGTGTGTGTGTGTGTGTGTGTGTGTGTGTGTGAAGTTCTGGATGTGTGTGTGTGTGTGTGTGTGTGTATGTGTGTGTGTTTGGTGAAGTTCTGGATGTGTGTGTGTGTGTGTGTGTGTGTATGTGTGTGTGTGTGGTGAAGTTCTGGATGTGTGTGTATGTGTGTGTGTGTGGTGAAGTTCTGGATGTGTGTGTGTGTGTGTGTGTGTGTGGTGAAGTTCTGGATGTGTGTGTGTGTGTGTGTGTGTGTGTGTGTGTGTATGTGTGTGTGTGTGGTGAAGTTCTGGATGTGTGTGTATGTGTGTGTGTGGTGAAGTTCTGGATGTGTGTGTGTGTGTGTGTGTGTGTGGTGAAGTTCTGGATGTGTGTGTGTGTGTGTGTGTGTGTGTGTGTGTGTGTGTGTGTGGTGAAGTTCTGGATGTGTGTGTGTGTGTGTGTGTGTGTGTGTGTATGTGTGTGTGTGTGGTGAAGTTCTGGATGTGTGTGTGTGTGTGTGTGTGTATGTGTGTGTGGTGAAGTTCTGGATGTGTGTGTGTGTGTGTGTGTGTGTGTGTGTGTGTGTGGTGAAGTTCTGGATGTGTGTGTGTGTGTGTGTGTGTGTGTGTGTGGTGAAGTTCTGGATGTGTGTGTGTGTGTGTGTGTGGTGAAGTTCTGGATGTGTGTGTGTGTGTGTGTGTGTGTGTGTGTGTGTGTTGTGAAGTTCTGGATGTGTGTGTGTGTGTGTGTGTGTGTGTGTGTGTGTGTGTGTGGTGAAGTTCTGGATGTGTGTGTGTGTGTGTGTGTGTGTGTGTGTGTGTGGTGAAGTTCTGGATGTGTGTGTGTGTGTGTGTGTGTGTGTGTGTGTGTGTGTGTGGTGAAGTTCTGGATGTGTGTGTGTGTGTGTGTGTGTGTGTGTGTGTGTGTGTGTGTGTGTGTGTGGTGAAGTTCTGGATGTGTGTGTGTGTGTGTGTGTGTGTGTGTGTGTGTGTGTGTGGTGAAGTTCTGGATGTGTGTGTGTGTGTGTGTGGTGAAGTTCTGGATGTGTGTGTGTGTGTGTGTGTGTGTGTGTGTATGTGTGTGTGTGGTGAAGTTCTGGATGTGTGTGTGTGTGTGTGTGTGTATGTGTGTGTGTTTGGTGAAGTTCTGGATGTGTGTGTGTGTGTGTGTGTGTGTATGTGTGTGTATGTGTGTGTGTGTGGTGAAGTTCTGGATGTGTGTGTATGTGTGTGTGTGTGGTGAAGTTCTGGATGTGTGTGTGTGTGTGTGTGTGTGTGTGGTGAAGTTCTGGATGTGTGTGTGTGTGTGTGTGTGTGTGTATGTGTGTGTGTGTGGTGAAGTTCTGGATGTGTGTGTGTGTGTGTGTGTGTGTATGTGTGTGTATGTGTGTGTGTGTGGTGAAGTTCTGGATGTGTGTGTGTGTGTGTGTGTGTGTGGTGAAGTTCTGGATGTGTGTGTGTGTGTGTGTGTGTGTGTGTGTGTGTGGTGAAGTTCTGGATGTGTGTGTGTGCGTGTGTGTCATACCATCACATAATGCAGAGGAGGAATCCCAAACGTTATCAATTGCTGTCTGGTTGCATCAGTCCCCAATGATTTTCTTATTGAACCAATCTTTTCTCTCTCGAATTGCCTACTGTTCTCAACTGTCGCAAATTCAAGACCATCCACCCGTCGACATATTGTCCGTGTCATAAACTGTTGCAAAACTTATCACCAGCTACAAACACACTGACTTTCATTGTTCAGTCCTTTGTCCCAAATCACTGTCACACCTTGATTAACAATCCTACTTCAACTTCCTGTGTACCTTGGTGAACAACTTCCGCTCTATTGACCCGCTGATAAACCTATTTCCTCTT
Organism: Euprymna scolopes; assembly: GCF_053919585.1. Taxonomy (NCBI): domain Eukaryota; kingdom Metazoa; phylum Mollusca; class Cephalopoda; order Sepiida; family Sepiolidae; genus Euprymna; species Euprymna scolopes. The sequence goes on along the minus strand of NC_136496.1, from coordinate 129,214,338 downwards.
ATTTTCTTCTCTCGTTTTCCCCTACATTCTAACAATTGGGAGAACGGTGAATATTGATCGTATTACCTAGCTTCCCACTTAGAGTTAATGCGTTTCTGTAGGATGTTGGTTGGGAATCTGACTATCAATTTTGTGTTTTTGTTTACCCCTTCCTTTTCTTTTTCTATCTCTTACAAATTGCGTTAAATATATATGCAAAATTATGGGAATGGATGTAGGATATGCATAATGATAGCAATAAACGTTTTTGTGAAAAGACTTAATTCATTTGATAAAATTTGCCACCTTCTTCAGATATGTAAAAGCCGCAAAAAATACTGGTCTAAACTCGGAGAAAAAACCCATTACAATGAGAACAAACAAAAACTAAAAGAGAAAAAGGAAAACGGAATCCATATAAAAGGTTGTGTTGGTTGATAGGTTGATGTGTGTTGATTTATTCATTTTTATGCACCCACCCCTACACTGTAGAGATCTCTAGATGCTGAAACGCCTTCTATTCCAATAGATTCTTCCCTCGGACTGCTAGAATTTGGAATTTCCTCCCTATTTCCTGCTTCCCTGGTTGTACTAACATGCAGAAATTTAAATATAATATGAACAGACATCTTGCTACTCAACTCCCCACAATTGCCTGTTAGATATGAGCCTAAATAATAAGTCTTACGTCCAAATAATGATACACCTTGTTTAGGGTGAAAAAAAAAAGAGTAAAAAAGAACAAAAAAAAAAAACATTGTTCAAAATTTAAAAAAAAAAAGAGGTTTCCAGAGGATAGGGGAAAACAGGGTTGAAATGTATATCGAATTCATAGTAACAATATACTATCTCTATCTCTCCTGTATAAGTTTGAAAAGCAATTTTTCAGTCTGTTATGCTTAAGTGTGCAAAAAGCAATTTTGTCCATGTCTTACAATCACGTTTGAAATAGCAATATTACTATTCTGCCATAAGACTATAAAAAGTATTTGGATTGATAAACCTCATCTTAAAAATCAAACAATTCTGTTTTTGTTTTTTGTTTTACTATTTCTACAAAATAGTACAAAATATTTTAAGTTTCATTCGGTTGCTTTCTTACCTGACTTCTGAACGAATTACCTCCCTTCCTTCCACTGCTGTATTTGGATAAAGTTTTTCGGCAATTTCACACACTTCTTGAATACTGTTCGAATTCTGATCTTTATCAGCAAGCAATTTCTGAAAGAAAAGAAAATCGATAAATGTATTTTTAGCAACTTAGACTGCAATCTTATGACATCACACAAAATATTTTGAAAAAAAATGTTATATTCATTAATACCAAACAATTTATATTTACTTCTGACAAAAAAATAAAGATGATGCTTCAATTTGACAAATTTAATCAAAATGCACTATATATATATATATATATATATATATATATATATATATATATATATATATATATATATATATATATATACACACACTGGGGATTCACCACTTATGAAAGCCCAAGAGCCACTCAAGGATAAAGGTTAATGAATGTAAGGTGATAATGTAGTAATCGTTAATGGTATAAATTGGGTAGAATTTAATTATTTATGGGGACGGCTTAACAAGAACTTGTTTACATTGGACTTGAAAGCTACCATGTTGTATTCAACCGAGAAGCAAGCCAGCAGAACAGTGTTCCAGAGGCGGGCAGTTCTAGGAAAGAAGCTTTGTTCATGGAATCTGCATTTAGATTTAGGCACATATAAAGATTGGGGAAATCATATATAGTGGTTGTAACTAGTTGAGTGCTTCGGTGAAAGTTTGGCAAGGGGAACATCTATTTTTTTGTAAAAACTTCAATAGGTATTAATATATAATTCTAACCCATTTATAAAACGAAAATCGAAAAGCAGATTCCAAGGAGCATATATTTATTCTAAAGCAAATAGATTCATTTTAATAGATATTTCTTTAAATGATTTTTTTTTTGATCAACATATCCTGAATCTTTCTAGACAATGTTTTATTAGAAAAAATATTTAAACAAAAAAATAAAATTTAAAAAACATTCTTTTAGATTGAAGTTTGCTTAAAAATGTGTGTACTTAGACCACTTAAAAATGCGTGTACTTAGACCACTTAAAAATGCGTGTACTTAGACCACTTAGAAATACGTGTACTTAGACCACTTAGAAATACGTGTACTTAGACCACTTAGAAATACGTGTACTTAGACCACTTAGAAATACGTGTACTTAGACCACTTAGAAATGCGTGTACTTAGACCACTTAGAAATGCGTGTACTTAGACCACTTAGAAATGCGTGTACTTAGACCACTTAGAAATGCGTGTACTTAGACCACTTAAAAATGTGTGTACTTAGACCACTTAGAAATGCGTGTACTTAGACCACTTAGAAATGCGTGTACTTAGACCACTTAGAAATGCGTGTACTTAGACCACTTAGAAATGTGTGTACTTAGACCACTTAGAAATGCGTGTACTTAGACCACTTAGAAATGCGTGTACTTAGACCACTTAAAAATGTGTGTACTTAGACCACTTAAAAATGTGTGTACTTAGACCACTCCCGAAATCTAAACCTCAAATCATATATCAACATCATGAAATAAGAACCAGCAAAACAACTTCATCACGAAACTGGACAAACATGTTGGACGAGACTGTCTTACATCTGAGACAGGATCAGAAAACAAGTCTGCTATGGAAATAGCCCAAAAGAGTCGGCAAAAATACATCAAGAACTTTCACTGCAAAAAACTGGAAGAATGTGTCAACCAACAGTATGTCAAGTGTTTTCTGGGCGAATTCACTCAGGACAGTATAAGGAAGGCTCTATACCCTAGCTGAAAAGCGGATCACTCCATTATGATCAGGAGATGATTATAATGGCTGCCGTTAGTGATTAGCGCTTTTAAGAAGATGAGTGGTCTCAGAAATGACAACAAAAGCAGGTTTTGCCATACAGAAGTAGAGAGTATGTTAAGTGTTGAGACATTATGCTGAACAAAGATGGCGGTAGTAAATCAAATCAGTGAAGAATCAATGTAGTCATGATCTCGAGTTTGGAGTAATTCTTAATAACAAAGATGGCGGTGAAGAATCAATGCAGTCACGATTCAATCGTTTCAAGACAAAGGTTGACAGCAAACTGAACTGAATCTAAAGTTCGATGTTTTTATAATGAAGTTGGATGCTTCTCATTGGTTGATTGTCCTAATCGTAAGTTATAAGCAAGATCGTCAGAATCATTCGGGTCATACCCTCATTAGAAATCAAAAACATTTTAACAGAGTGTGTGTGTATATATATATATATACACACACACACACTAGCATTTCAGCCCGGGTGTTGCCCGGGTGTTTGGAGGTGTATGTGGAGCACAAAAAAAAAAAAAGGGGTTAATTTTTTTAACTTTGACCCCTATTATGACCCCTTAACATTTATTGTTTTGGGTTCAAATCAAGTTATTAAGTTAGATCCATGTCCAAGAAACCTATATCTAAAATTTCAATTGTTTATACCCAAAATTGTCGGAGGAGTTTGGTAGAGTTTTCAAAAGTCAAATCGTTGAACTTTGACCCCTTAACAGCCAAATTTCTGGCCGAAAACCGATGACAAAGATTTTCCCAAATCTCAGTACCCTGTATATGAAATTTCGAGTCTGTAGACTTAAAATTGACAGAGTTATTGCATAGGGAAATGTACACACACATCCACTTATATATAAATCTGCATTGGACGATCGGTAAAAAATTGAATATCGAATGCAGCAGCAATTACTGGAAACAGAAAGAACAAAAAGCAGAAATAAGTCGAACAACATCCATTATGATTATGCTAGTCCTACAGCTACGTACCTTGAAAACGGAGCTGTTAAACCTGACATCATGATATGTGACAAGAGAAAGAAGCGACCGTAGTAGAAAGTTAGTGCGCACAATGATGCTGGGTTAAGCAGAGCCGATAGAAAACGATAGTGAAATACCAAAGTCTTATGTATGACATGAAAAGAAACTGGTATCTTCGAAAGATCTCCATCATTTCAGTAATCATAGGAACAACTGGATTCATGTAAAAGAATGGGGAGCTCTACTGGGTAGGGGTGGGATTTTGCTGCTTGTCAGGTTTGCCAGGGGTATTTATGTCGAGGGGGTACATTGGAGCATATATCATCAAAATACTTGTAAAACAGGCAGAGGGATGCAACATTTCGTTGGTGGAGAAGAGGCTGAAGCCTAGCTGACAGTTCAGGACCAATTAGGTTGGAGACTCTCTTCTGAACTCTCTCCAGAAGTGAGAGACAAGCAGCAGATGCATCAGCCCAAATGTGACAACACTACTTTATACATGGGCGAATGGTGGTCTTATAGAGGTACAGGATACTTTCGGGCGTTAGTAGCTTTCTAGTACAGTAGAGAAAGCCCACCTCCCTTGTAGCAACCGAGATAATTCCCTCCAACTCATGTTCCCTATAAACGTTAAGCAAGGAGTCTGAACAAAGTGCTTTCAGGTAATGTATCATTAGCCATAGCTATTGATGGTTGAGAAGATGTCCTGCAAATTTTAAAGCAAAGAAGCTTAATCTTGGCAGCATTGAATGTGAGCATCCATTTTTGTCCCCATTCCACTACAGATTGGAGGTCCTCGTCTAGGATTTCTGCCATTGCCTTAAATATGTGTTCATTCGTTTTCACCTTATGCCTACCATAGAGCGTGGTGTCAGAGACAATTTTATTAGGGAGGTTATTTATGACTATCAGGAATTATAAAGGTCCAAGGATCGACCCCTAGAAGTACACCAACATTTATATTATACAGTTTTGATGTACGTCCATTGAGGACAACCTGGATTCTTCTCTTCCTTTAAAAGGATTTAATTATGTTAAGTATTCGTCCAGTAATACCATATGATCTGATTTTCTTGAGAGGTCCCTCATGCCATACCTTATCAAAAGCTTTAGATATATCTTGGGCTACTGCCCAATCTCTCTCTGTTTTATCCAGTGCATGGTAAATATGTTAAAAGATTACAGTTAGTATATCTGGTGTAGAACGGGCTTGCCTAAATCCATATTGGTGGTCTGACAGAAGTTTAGCAACTGCAAGGTGGTGGACTAGAACTTGATTAATTATGGACTCAAATATTTTGGCAAAAAGAGGGAGGAGGCTAATGAGGCTATAATTTAATGGGTCAGTTCTTTCGCCAGAATTTTTGTAAACTGGTACCACAAAAGCAGTTTTCCAGCAGTCAGCAAAGCAAGATTCTTTAAGGTATTTGTTGAAGAGTTTGGTGAGAACTGGAGCAACCTCAGAAGAGCATTTTTTAATAATACAGCCGGAATGAGATTAGTTCCACATACTTTTGAGGTGTCTAGGTTTTTTATAATATCATGCACCTGAGAATGGGTGATTTTCAGATCATCTAATGTGGTTTCTGTCCACAGCCATTGAACTTTGACCCCTTGACAGCCAAATTTCTGGCCGAAAATCGATTAAAAAGATTTTCCAAAATCTCAATAACCCTTATGTCAAATCTCAAGTCTGTAGACTGAAAATTGACAAAGTAGTTTGGTAGGGAAATGTACACCAGACACACACACACACACACACACATGCATACATATAATTCCTGTAGATTTTGATAAAAAAAAGAAAGAATTATTCAGTACCATAGAAAGTTTAAAAACATCGAATCTTATCATTGTCAATAATTCATCTCACTTGACCAGCGTTTTAAAGAAGTCAAACCCTCGCATATGAAATCAAATATCTTTTGGAAAATGAATAACATATGCATAGTTTTGACGACTACCATTCTATTGATATGTCTCACTTTACACCAGCTCAATAGCACAACGCCTAAAAACTAACCATTCTGCCCTTTCTCTAAATTCCGAAACATTCTCATAGATAACGCAACCATACTAGAATATGAAAATAACTTAAAACTACAAACAAAAAAAAATGGCCATGAATAAAGTTTCTAATTAAATTAATTCAAAATGTCTTGAATGTTTATGCTCTATTAATATACCACTGATATACCACTAATATTAAATGTCTCAACAAAATCTTATCTAAAATATTTATTTGATACCTAATGGTTCCAGAACAAATCTAACATATTAGGGTGCACAACCATATGGCAAGTTTATCAGCCAGTTTCTCTCTTAAATTCGAACACTCATTATGAAGTTTGAAAGAATCAAACAAAACAACATGCCTATATAATCTAAGCAAACACGTTTGAATAAAGGATCATCTCGAAATAAATGTTAACTTATCGTACTTAATAATTAAGTTCAAACATTGAATTTCAATTCCATTCAACTTTATGCACCATCTTTTTTATATACTGCTTATGTACATGTGATAATCGCAAGTTTGCGTATTGGTTTTGAAAAAGGACATTTTGTTGATTAACTATGATTTGTTATTGGTTTTTAATTTAATATTTTCATGTTTCATATGACAGAAAAAGTTATTTTTTTGCAATATTGCTTTATTTTCCAGTTGTAAAATACGATAGAATATATTTAATTCATGCAGATTTCGTTTTTATTATTACAGAGTTAATTCTCTATCGAATATTATATTGTACCTAATATATCGTAGTGATTTCAAAAGTTTTAAACAATAATAAAATGACTTGGATGCCATCAGCTAGAATCAGAACCAAAACATTTAGTGCGCTAGCCACATCTCCTACTGATGTAGCCATCGAAAGATAGGATAGATAAAGATTTAATATTAAACGACTTGAAGAAATTAATTGAATTTGAGCATGCGCAGAAAGAAGTAAAAATATGTCAGTTGAAATAAACATTTTGCATTTCAACTTGCTGACATATTTTTGTATGCATTATTCATCCAAACAAAGATTTTACTCATTATTACACTATTCTTGGTGTATGATTACTATTTCCTGTTAATTTCAGTGTTATTATGTGACCAGTAGTTCAAGAGTTTATCGGTTAAATATTTACAAACAGGTATATACACGTACATACATCTGCTGTTTTATATATAGATACTAGTGGGAGGGAGGACGTCCGGCTTTGCCTGGTCGTAAAATATGCATAAATATGATATTTTAATTTGTCCAGATTTTGTATATATTTATTATAGAGTTGTGATTTAAAAACTAAAAAAATAAGTATTGGGTGCCATCAGTTAGAATCGATATTGCAAATCAAAACTGTAGCATTCAAAGCTGGTGACGTTACCACTGTGTCAACATGACACGCATATAAACTGATTAAAACTTAATTAAAAATAAATTAAGATGAATGCACAAAATGTATAACAATTTTTTACATCTTGATCCATTTTTGACCCGTTAAAAATATTTTAACCGGCTAAAGACCTATAAAAGAATGGTCCGCAAAAAATCCAATCATTTGAAGTCCCTAGCATGGCTCTGTGGCTTTCAGTTTTGGAAGAGATAGAGTTTGAAAATATGGAGACAGACAAACAGACAAAGTGCCTTTTATATATAAATGAGAGTTTTTACTGAAGAAAGATAGTCACATTTTTTTAAACATTAAAAAATTTTGAAAACCAAATAACTCTCTCTCTCTCTCTCTATATATATATATATGGTTGCATAAATATACACTTTTCACAGCAAGATTTTTTTTCATTTTACTGCTATAAACCTTGGAAGGGAGTATTCTCCTGTGGATGGAGTAAATTGTTCATCCGATGGTCTTGACACAGTTTTGAAAGAAAGTCCGATTGTGTTCATGTGGTTGATGCTTTCTCGATAAAGAAAGAGGGTCGCATTTATTAACAGAACATTGTTTTCATATACTATTCTTTAAAATTAAAAAAAAATACAAAAATAGCATTTTTTAATACTTAAATTCATTTATTTAAGAATAAATAAATTTATTTAAAAGAAAACAATTAATCAATTTATAATTGTATCCTGTGCACTGCATGTGATTAGGATTGAACTTTTAACCTCCAGAAGACTGTCATTTAGAACTGATTAATGCTTAGCTTTTATATCCGTAGTTTCAAAAAAGTTGGATTGGGAGAATAACATCCAAGATGAGACAGTAGTCTGAATAATTTAAATTATTATAAATGCTCTGCTAGTTAGTAATGACAAAACTTCACCGATAGAACATAGTTACCTTTAGTTTTTTTAGTTTTTCTTCATTGTCTGTTTTATTACCAGAAACATCTGAACAGGTTTTCAGTTGTTCCTTTAAGTTTTCCAAGAATTGTTTCGCATTGGAATAGCGGTTTTGGTAATTCTCATGTTCTTGCACATAGCTGTTTCTGACTTGGATGACATCCTAAAGAAAATCAAAGACAAGAGAAATGACAGCCAATCAAAGTTCACTGAAATTCAAAATAATTACCAATTTTTGCAACTGGAAAATAATTTCCCCAAATATGCAAGCTTTATAGAAAAAAAAAAAGTTTCACTTATAACTAAAAGAGTTATGTCCCCTTCATAAAAATCATCTATTAAAAAAGGGTTGCAACTAAATTAGGGCTTTTACTCTGATTTTAATGGGAAATTAAAACTAAATTTTACCAGATTAGTATTAGTAAACGGCAATCATGACGCAAAAAAACTGATTCGTCTAAGGGGAGTAACTCTACTTTTACTAAGAGATTAGTTGGATTTTTTTTTTCTTACGATAATTTAAAACGCCAATTGTTAGAAAAGAAAGATGCGGCTATTTTTTGTTTCATACAAGAATTTTTTTTAACTACTTTATTTAATGTAATAAATTTTTTTTTTTTAATATAATAGATAATTTAGTAATTGTGCATAAAACCAGGGTACTTGTGCATTTAACGAACCAGACGTAACTCAGCATTTGCTCGGCTTTGTCCGGCGCATGATGACGTCAACGGCCGGATAAAACCGAGCGTTGGCGATAAAATAAAAACAACGCTACAACGAAATAACTGTACAATGAAATTGTAAAATGTAGAAACATAAAAAAATTAAATAAGTAAAAAGCAAAAACCTACTGTTCATTTATGTTGTTTTTTTATTATTGTTTGGAATTGTTTTCTGTTTTCAAAATAAATACATATAAAACAAGTTTTTTTTTGTTAAATAATAGGAAACTTTTTTTTTTTGTTAAATAATAGGAAACTTTTTTTTTTTGTTAAATAATAGGAAACTTTTTTTTTTTGTTAAATAATGGGAAACTTTTTTTTTGTCTGAACTGTTGTTTTTTTTGTTTTTTTTTTTCAATTTTTAACGTAAAAAGACATTGTCTATGTCTTAAACACGTAAAAGTTATATTTTTTTTTTGCAACTCTTTATGTCAAATGGAAAAAGCCTAAAAAAAGGGGCAATAAAAAGCATTTGGGGGGGGTCAGAAACAATAATTATTTGTACATTTTTTTCGCCAGAAACAAGGACTTTTTTATTATTATTTATTAGTGGAAGGAGGGCTTCGGCCTTCCTATTTGGTACAGTGACCAAGAAACCCTCCTTTTCGGCGGGGGTCGTATCCACCGAAGACCCAGACCACCACCACCGGTGTCAGAAGTCTGCCGACGTTGTGTTTTCTGCGGTTAAAAACGGACTCGTCGATTTCTATCGTTATGGCCTGGGCCTCCAATCTGCCGGGGATTCCTAAGAAAAAAGTCCCTGCATATATATCACGCAGGAAAAATTTCCAATCCACAATTGTGTGGCGAGAACGTAACCCATATTCGCGATGGAGATTTTTTGTAGATGCCATCTCGAACGCCCATAAGTATATTATTTTTATTATACATGCGATGGTTAGTCGGGATTTTGAGAAGAAGGTCCCAATCCTAATGGAGGTCCATCGACGACATGTTACACTTCTACACCTCCAACCGTAACCGTCAGAAAGGCTTGTTCTCTTTGCAAGTACACAATCCTGGCCAAAGTGTAAACACCTTTTCTCTTCTGCCAACAATTTCCGTTGCTGGCAAAAGTTTAGTGCAGCCTCTGGGGTCTGGAGCTGGCCTGCAAGGTTTGTAATATTCATTATTTTGTCAGTTATCTTTTTAAAACAATTTTTTTTTTTTTAACTCTTCAAATAAGCGTTTCTTGAGTTGTAACACTCTTCCAATTGATAACGAAATTCTCGTCTGCTTAATCGGCAACGCTCGGTTTTATCCGGCTGTTGACGTCATGCGCCGGACAAAGCCGAGCAAGTGCTGAGTTACGTCTGGTTCGTTAAATGCACAAGTACCAAAACCAGACCCTAACTTCCAAATATGCCGGAATGTGGCACTCGCGTCTCTCAATTGAGGTATGGAAGCACAAAATAGATACAATTTTAAATATATTTTGTTTATTTTTTCACCCCTCACCCCGTATAATAAAAATGTATCAAAATGCGTAAACTTTTTTTAACAATTAATTTTTAATGTTTTGATCGCATATCTTTTCAAAAAACTATGTTTATTTAAGTTAACATGTTATATATTTTGTCAAACTCTTTAGATATTTTAAAAGTATATTTATCTACAGAAACATGAAAACAAAAACTATAAATGTGTCACATTTTTTTTTTATAGTTTAAGTAGTTTCAAAAAGGTGAATGTGCAACAGAAAATAGTTTTTGCCGGCAAATATCGTAATAGACTACTCAGGTTTAAATAAAGTACATTAAAAAAAAAAAAGAAAAAAAAAAAAGTAAGACGTAGATATGTTTAAAAAAATATATTAACAAAAAATATCTTGCTATTTTGCCCAAATAGTAAGCAGTTTTGAAGAATGGCGGAAATATTGTATCCATTTTATGGTTCCATATCTCAATTGACAGCTTCCAGCGTTTTTGAAAATTAGGGTCTGGTTTTATGCACAATTACCGATAATTGTATTGTTTTGTTACATTTTTAGTTACTCGAATGTTTTGTTTAAGAAACACCACGCTACTGGTAATCATGACATTTAACCCTTTGAAAAAAAAAAAAAAAAAGTCGCATCTTAATAAATTTATCTGGGTTTTTATTACTATACGCATAGATTCGAAAAAGTTGTCAAAAAACAAATATATAACAAATAACGGCGGCGGACTCTGTATTGAATACGTAAGTTTGGGAAACTGAGTTAAAACTAAAAAAATATACAAAATACTGTAAGAAACCCACCGAATATATTTCAGCCTATGTTACGGTCACATATATTGAATGGGTTTCTAACTATTTTGTATAGTTTTTTTAGTTTTAACTCATTCTCCAAAACTTATGTATTTAACAGAGTCCGCCGCTATTTGCATTTTTCAAATACATCGGTAAATACTGTCTGTTTTTCGAGCCGAATAAACACGTTATATTAAATAAAAGCACTAAAAAATTACCCAGTTAAGTAGAAAAGTAACTTATCTTGCCTTCGATAATATTTATTTGTTACTATATTTGTTTTTTGGACAACTTTTTCGAATCTATGTGTACAGTAATACAAACCTATTTCTATTCACGTAAAAAATTTTTTTTTTTGTTATATTAAATAAAAAAAAATTTGTTGTTATATTAAATAAAAATTTTTTTTGTTATATCAAATAAATTCGTTGAAAAAACATTTTATTGTTTTGTAACATTTTGAAATATCTGCAGCAACCTGTCTCTGCATATCTCCCGGTGAGTACAGGACAAGTTTGGTACAAGGTTTATAAAGCGGAAGCCCCAGTTCCACAAAAGGGAGCTTATAATTGTGTCACAGTTTGAAACAAAAAGTATTTGCATCTTTCATGATTGATAGTACCGTAATTTGTACTAGCACAAGACAACATGGAAATTCCATGGTGCATTCAGTATAATTTGATGTTAATAGTAATATTTCTTTTTAAAATAAATCTCAAGATTTGTGCTATCAAGAAAAGAAAACTGATTTCGTAAAAACAATTGTCCCAGTCATTTAAATATTCTTTAAATAACTAAAAGAAATATATTCCTGAAGAATATTACTACATTGTTTGAATTGAGATAAAAAATTAAAAAACTAATGGAAACTCGTTATAAATCAGAGTATTGTCCCAAGAAAAATACAAACAAATGGATTACATTTATATTTTTTATTCTAAGTTTGGTATTGAGAAGTTAGCAGTCCGACCTGTTGACCATGCCGCAGCTGGCTTGACACTGCTAGCTGGAATGACATGTTATGCGCCGAGCGTTTCTAAAGCACGGACGTAGTTGTAGGCGTATGACAGAACTGACGTGATGACAAGAAAATGTCGATTGTTCGATGTCATATGTGTCCCCCCCCTCACATATTTATCGTTCAGTGAGATGTTAATCGTTTTTTAAAAACACTTGAACATTTCAGATCAATCCCAACAATTTCACCGACAGTATCTAAGCACAATTATATTTCCAAATCCTTTTTGTGATTTGTTATTTCAACAATAGGATATCTTGTCAGTTCACAGAAATCGTAATGGCCTTCCTTCGAACCTAAAATAATGAAGTCGAATAAATCTTTTCGCTATTTTTTTTTTTTTTTTTTTTTTTTTTTTGCCAAATTAAATTATAATCTTATGTCGACAATCTGGAGGAAAAAAAACAAGCAGCTTTTGACATCTTCATATCCGTTGTCTGGCTATAATAACAAACAATTCCGTTTTCGATGCCGCCATTATTAGTTTAAAGTTTTGGGTGCTAGTGCAGAGAGTGATTTTGTTTAAATCGTATTTCCAAGTTTAATTAAAGTTTATGATATGTTTATTTTTTTTTTTATTCAATTGTAAGGTTGAAGTATAGAATAGGTACAAAACACTCCCCTCCCCATGTTAAGAATGGCCTTTAAAATAATAACGTTATTATTTACGTCCGTGTCACTCTCTGCACTAGTACCAAGTTTTGTCTGTAAATGGGGCGGGAGAATATGTATTATTTTATTTAATAACAATTCAACAGTGATTATTACATGTGTGGTATTACTATTTGGGAAATAAGAAATGTCCGACAAGGATGATTGAAAAAGAAAATTGTTTCATTTTCTGTAAAATTAATTGTCATTGCCAGGGAGAATTGATAGAAAATGTTCAACGATTATGCCAGGCAATCATGAAGAAAACTGATTCGTCTAAGGGAGGTAACTCTACTTTTACTTTTCGTGCGATAATTTGGGACACTAATTCTAAGAAAAGGTGTATTTTTTTTGTTTCAAAATATTTTAAAGATTCATCGTGTCACAAAAAATAAAGAAAGGCTAAAATGGCGACATCCAGTTTGTTTTATGGTTGATGGTCACGTGAGTGATGTAGACGATCGCCATTTCTATGTAAACAAGATAGGTAAATAAAAACGGGGACGAGTTGGAAGATGTAACGTCGTGTGTAACTCAACTTGAAAGAGTGTCGAGTTTTGGACTTGGAACTTTTCATAACAGAGTGTCGAGTTTACCCAATAAATTGTTAGCTTAACCATAACAAAATCAAAATTTTATCTACATATTTAACTTTTGTAAATTTCATAAGTGAAATTCCATTATATTTACTTCTTGTGGACGCTAGTTTTTACTTGGGTAATTTACTTTTGTTATTTTCAATTTCATGCGACCAAAATAAGTAGTGAGCCTCAACAGGTTAAATTGTTAACATTTAAACAGTTTTAACATTTTAACATTGAAAAGAAAAAAACCTTACAAATGTACTTCCATAAAATAAGCAAAGCAAAAATTGTATTTGAAAACTTACCTTGATGTGTTTACAAAGAGATTTGTATTTGCTCAATAATTGTTTTCCGGCTGCCATTAATTTTTTCTCTTTGCCTTTTAGGCTTCCAATTTTGCTATTAAGATCATCAAATTCATCTTTCTTGGAACTTATTTCATCTTCCAATTCCTGTCAAACAATAAAAATGGAAATGGTTGTAAAAATAATAACAAATAATAAACGTATTTCAAGATATTTTTTCTTTTGAAGATTAAAAGCTTTTAAAAAAACGTGTTATAAAATACAATTCTGAAAAGAAACAATTATTCATTTAGTTTTACAGATTTCTAACGCAAATATTGGAATACAGTTTAACACGTTTATGTATAAGATTATATAAGGTACTAAATACTTTCCAAACATTTTCTAAAGACTCTCTTAATTTCTTCTCTTTCTATCTATCTCCTATTTTTCTTCTTCTATTCTTCTTCTATCTTCTATTCTTTTTCTATCTTCTACTGAGAGTCCACTGTCAAAATCGCTTAGATTCAATGTGCATATGTATATATTAAAAAGTCTGCATATGTACCGTAATGCCTTTCTATATAATAGGCTTCCTTAACTACCATAGAGAAAAGTTAAGAAACAGCAGGGGTCAAATTTTTTAAAAACTGACCCCAATTTTGACCCCTTAACATTTATTGTTTTGGGCTCGAATCAAATTAAAATGTTTGACCCATGTCCAAGTAACCTACATCTAAAATTTCAAGTGTTTAGACCCAAAATTGGCGGAAGGATTTGGTAGAACCTACAAAGGTCAACTCTTTCAACTCTGACTTCTTGGCAGCCAAATTTTCGCCCCAAAACTAATTAAAAAGCTTGCTGCATGTTTGAATACCCTTTATGTAAAATTTCAATTGTTTAGACCCAAAATTGGCTTAATAGTTTGGAATTTTGACTTCTAGCCAGCCAACTTTTCGGCTAAAACCCGATTAAAAAGCTCGCCCTGTGTCTGAATAAACTTCTTGTAAAATTTCAAATGTTTAGACCAAAAATTGGCTGAGTAATTTGGTAGAGACGGCAGAGGGGAAATTTTTTTTTTAATTTTGACCTTAATTATGATCCTTAGCATTTTTTGTTTTGGGCTCAAATCAAATTATGAAGTTAGATCAATGTCCAAGTAACCTATATCTTAAATTTCAAGTGTATAGACACAAAATTGGCGGAGGAGTTTGGTAGAGTTTTCAAAGGTTAAATCGTTGAACTTTGACCCCTTCACAGCAGAATTTTTTGGCTGAAAATCGATTAAAAAGATTTTCCCAAATCTCAATACTCCGTATGCTAAATTTCGAGTCTGTAGACCGAAAATTGACAGAGTTATTTGGTAGTGAAATGTAGACAGACAAACACACACAGACATTTTTACTTTTATAGATATATAGATTGCATGCAATTATGTATTTCACTTATGTAGTTATGATAATGTGAATACATTTTAATTTTTTTAATGCAACAATATTTTTATCAAAAAGAATAATAGGCAAAGGAGAACAGTCTTTTTTCGGTTTAAAATTTCTCTAAATTTTACTAGCAAAAAAAATTGTCATAGTTTAAAGAAAAAGATATTAACTGATGTATACTCGAGTCAAAATAGTGAAAAGAATATTCTTTTGTCAAAGTCTTAGAGATTATATACTGTACTAAATGCTTCCCAGACATTTCAAAGACACTTTTACTCAGTAATACAGTAATATTGTTTGCATATTATTGTTATATACTGTACTAAATGCTTCCCAGACATTTCAAAGACACTTTTACTCAGTAATACAGTAATATTGTTTGCATATTATTGTTATATACTGTACTAAATGCTTCCCAGACATTTCAAAGACACTTTTACTCAGTAATACAGTAATATTGTTTGCATATTATTGTTATATACTGTACTAAATGCTTCCCAGACATTTCAAAGACACTTTTACTCAGTAATACAGTAATATTGTTTGCATATTATTGTTATATACTGTACTAAATGCTTCCCAGACATTTCAAAGACACTTTTACTCAGTAATACAGTAATATTGTTTGCATATTATTGTTATATACTGTACTAAATGCTTCCCAGGCATTTCAAAGACACTTTTACTCAGTAATACAGTAATATTGTTTGCATATTATTGTTATATACTGTACTAAATGCTTCCCAGACATTTCAAAGACACTTTTACTCAGTAATACAGTAATATTGTTTGCATATTATTGTTATATACTGTACTAAATGCTTCCCAGACATTTCAAAGACACTTTTACTCAGTAATACAGTAATATTGTTTGCATATTATTGTTATATACTGTACTAAATGCTTTCCAGGCATTTCAAAGACACTTTTACTCAGTAATACAGTAATATTGTTTGCATATTATTGTTATATACTGTACTAAATGCTTCCCAGACATTTCAAAGACACTTTTACTCAGTAATACAGTAATATTGTTTGCATATTATTGTTATATACTGTACTAAATGCTTCCCAGACATTTCAAAGACACTTTTACTCAGTAATACAGTAATATTGTTTGCATATTATTGTTATATACTGTACTAAATGCTTCCCAGGCATTTCAAAGACACTTTTACTCAGTAATACAGTAATATTGTTTGCATATTATTGTTATATACTGTACTAAATGCTTCCCAGACATTTCAAAGACACTTTTACTCAGTAATACAGTAATATTGTTTGCATATTATTGTTATATACTGTACTAAATGCTTCCCAGACATTTCAAAGACACTTTTACTCAGTAATACAGTAATATTGTTTGCATATTATTGTTATATACTGTACTAAATGCTTCCCAGACATTTCAAAGACACTTTTACTCAGTAATACAGTAATATTGTTTGCATATTATTGTTATATACTGTACTAAATGCTTCCCAGACATTTCAAAGACACTTTTACTCAGTAATACAGTAATATTGTTTGCATATTATTGTTATATACTGTACTAAATGCTTCCCAGACATTTCAAAGACACTTTTACTCAGTAATACAGTAATATTGTTTGCATATTATTGTTATATACTGTACTAAATGCTTCCCAGACATTTCAAAGACACTTTTACTCAGTAATACAGTAATATTGTTTGCATATTATTGTTATATACTGTACTAAATGCTTCCCAGACATTTCAAAGACACTTTTACTCAGTAATACAGTAATATTGTTTGCATATTATTGTTATATACTGTACTAAATGCTTCCCAGACATTTCAAAGACACTTTTACTCAGTAATACAGTAATATTGTTTGCATATTATTGTTATATACTGTACTAAATGCTTCCCAGACATTTCAAAGACACTTTTACTCAGTAATACAGTAATATTGTTTGCATATTATTGTTATATACTGTACTAAATGCTTCCCAGACATTTCAAAGACACTTTTACTCAGTAATACAGTAATATTGTTTGCATATTATTGTTATATACTGTACTAAATGCTTCCCAGACATTTCAAAGACACTTTTACTCAGTAATACAGTAATATTGTTTGCATATTATTGTTATATACTGTACTAAATGCTTCCCAGACATTTCAAAGACACTTTTACTCAGTAATACAGAAATATTGTTTGCATATTATTGTTATATACTGTACTAAATGCTTCCCAGACATTTCAAAGACACTTTTACTCAGTAATACAGTAATATTGTTTGCATATTATTGTTATATACTGTACTAAATGCTTCCCAGACATTTCAAAGACACTTTTACTCAGTAATACAGAAATATTGTTTGCATATTATTGTTATATACTGTACTAAATGCTTCCCAGACATTTCAAAGACACTTTTACTCAGTAATACAGTAATATTGTTTGCATATTATTGTTATATACTGTACTAAATGCTTCCCAGACATTTCAAAGACACTTTTACTCAGTAATACAGAAATATTGTTTGCATATTATTGTTATATACTGTACTAAATGCTTCCCAGACATTTCAAAGACACTTTTACTCAGTAATACAGTAATATTGTTTGCATATTATTGTTATATACTGTACTAAATGCTTCCCAGACATTTCAAAGACACTTTTACTCAGTAATACAGTAATATTGTTTGCATATTATTGTTATATACTGTACTAAATGCTTCCCAGACATTTCAAAGACACTTTTACTCAGTAATACAGTAATATTGTTTGCATATTATTGTTATATACTGTACTAAATGCTTCCCAGACATTTCAAAGACACTTTTACTCAGTAATACAGAAATATTGTTTGCATATTATTGTTATATACTGTACTAAATGCTTCCCAGACATTTCAAAGACACTTTTACTCAGTAATACAGTAATATTGTTTGCATATTATTGTTATATACTGTACTAAATGCTTCCCAGACATTTCAAAGACACTTTTACTCAGTAATACAGAAATATTGTTTGCATATTATTGTTATATACTGTACTAAATGCTTCCCAGACATTTCAAAGACACTTTTACTCAGTAATACAGTAATATTGTTTGCATATTATTGTTATATACTGTACTAAATGCTTCCCAGACATTTCAAAGACACTTTTACTCAGTAATACAGTAATATTGTTTGCATATTATTGTTATATACTGTACTAAATGCTTCCCAGACATTTCAAAGACACTTTTACTCAGTAATACAGAAATATTGTTTGCATATTATTGTTATATACTGTACTAAATGCTTCCCAGACATTTCAAAGACACTTTTACTCAGTAATACAGTAATATTGTTTGCATATTATTGTTATATACTGTACTAAATGCTTCCCAGACATTTCAAAGACACTTTTACTCAGTAATACAGTAATATTGTTTGCATATTATTGTTATATACTGTACTAAATGCTTCCCAGACATTTCAAAGACACTTTTACTCAGTAATACAGTAATATTGTTTGCATATTATTGTTATATACTGTACTAAATGCTTCCCAGACATTTCAAAGACACTTTTACTCAGTTATACAGTAATATTGTTTGCATATTATTGTTATATACTGTACTAAATGCTTCCCAGACATTTCAAAGACACTTTTACTCAGTAATACAGTAATATTGTTTGCATATTATTGTTATATACTGTACTAAATGCTTCCCAGACATTCCAAAGACACTTTTACTCAGTAATACAGTAATATTGTTTGCATATTATTGTTATATACTGTACTAAATGCTTCCCAGACATTTCAAAGACACTTTTACTCAGTAATACAGTAATATTGTTTGCATATTATTGTTATATACTGTACTAAATGCTTCCCAGACATTTCAAAGACACTTTTACTCAGTAATACAGTAATATTGTTTGCATATTATTGTTATATACTGTACTAAATGCTTCCCAGACATTTCAAAGACACTTTTACTCAGTAATACAGTAATATTGTTTGCATATTATTGTTATATACTGTACTAAATGCTTCCCAGACATTTCAAAGACACTTTTACTCAGTAATACAGTAATATTGTTTGCATATTATTGTTATATACTGTACTAAATGCTTCCCAGACATTTCAAAGACACTTTTACTCAGTAATACAGTAATATTGTTTGCATATTATTGTTATATACTGTACTAAATGCTTCCCAGACATTTCAAAGACACTTTTACTCAGTAATACAGTAATATTGTTTGCATATTATTGTTATATACTGTACTAAATGCTTCCCAGACATTTCAAAGACACTTTTACTCAGTTATACAGTAATATTGTTTGCATAGCCTCGAAACTAATTAATGTTTTTTGGTTTGAAATTCTTCAAACTTAACTGGCAAACGAACTCTCCACAGTTTAGAGACCCTCCCCCCAAAAAAATAAATAATAATAATAAAAATAAAACACACTAGCTGCTAGATCCAAAATTTATCAACTATAATTAAATCTCCAGATCTAGCAGGAAAACCACTAAATTGGCAACACTGTTTACTGAGCATCTGTTTTTATGATGTTATGACGCTAACCCTGTATACCGGCATACGATGCGATAAGGTTAAGACGTGCAGTGTATTGGAATACAGTTTTAAAACATCTATGTATAAGAATATATTCTGTACTAAATGCTTTCCAAACATTTTCTAAAGACATTCTTACTCATTAATACAATAATAGTTGTAGTAATATTGTATGTAGTTATGTATTTCACTAATGTAGTTATTATAATGTAAAAACATTTTGTTTTAATGCAACAATATTTTTATCAAAAAGAGAAAGACGTTAACACCGCATAGCAAAGGTAGCCATGCTGTATTATTGTAAAGTCATTTTTATGCGTACAACATGTGTATTAGACTTGACAAAAAGTGGAACAAATTAAAAGGCAAATTTAGATAAATGCAGTTCGCACAGTCTTGAACTAATCGCTGTCTGGTATGGCACTGTGGACTTTGAGGAGAAGATGAGAGAGAATGTAGAGGCTGGGGGGGGGGAGAAGAACAAGAGAGCGACGAGAACAAACCCGTCCCCACTCCCCTCACTTGTGAACACTGTCTACAACTCTTCCACCATAGGTTCGAACTTAGCAGCCATATCATATATAAACATCCACCCCAAATTCTAGGAGACTAGTGACAAAGACGGGACCCAATACTCGGACACGAGTGGGAGCCGCAACCAACGATGATTCACGCCAAACAGACATATTACCATTGAGACATAAGGGACTACCCTGATTAGGTGACAGATTCATGGGGGTATTTTAAGTGGGGAGTTGTGCAGTAAGATGTTTGTTAACTTTGTTCTTATTTTCATTAATAGGAATATTTGATCGGACAAACTGGTTTGTTAAATGTCAGAAGACAAAGTTCACACAAGTTTTTATCTGTGAGGTTGTGGACTCCCGAAAATGCATTAGAGATGGAAAGAGAGAGAGAGAGAGAGAGAGAGAGAGAGAGAGAGAGAGAGAGAGAGAGAACAAAAGAGAGGGTAGAAGAAAGGGTGGAGGGTCAACGGACACCTTATTCTGACCAATCCGGAAATCTCCACGAATGGCATAAGTAAATATCTCGCTTTAAAGTAATAATCTCCTGATCTGAAATGAAAGAAATACATCAAATCTGTTGCCAAGGTTGCTGGAAAAATGGTTAGATCACTCTACCGCTCCAGTAGATATCTCACTGCCAATGCAATCCTCCATCTGTATAAATCTGTGAGGTGGGGGAGGAGTAAGGAAGTCAGAACACCAGAAGTGATTGGCGAAATAAAGAATTTCACGGACAAGCATCGTTGTGCGTCTATAGAGACAATAAGTGCACAGTTTGATGTCAGTGTGGGAACTGTACACACAATTATTTGCGAAGAACTGAAGATGTGGAAGATTTGTGCGAATGTACCAGCTCACAACTCCATCCTTGTCACAAACTATTTGATGAAGATGAGCATCAAGACAGTTCCTCACCCTCCCTATACTCCAGATTTTGCTTCCTGTGACTTTTGCTTATTTCTTACGCTCAAGAAAAACCTTAGATGTTGTCGTTATGAAACGAGGAGATGAAAGAGGTTGTGACGAGAGTCATCGACACACTCATACAAGAGGACTTCCATGGAGCCTTCCAGAAATTGTTGGAACGGTACAACAAGTGCATTGCAGCCGGAGGAGATTACTTCAAAGGGAACTAGAGTTTCATGTGTGTACTATCAATAAAAGTGCGCATACAAAAATGTTTGGAAACTTATTGAACATACCTTGTATTTTGTTTTCTAACATATAACCAATCTTTTTCTTTGGATTAATTCCCAGTTATGTAATAACGAACTTCACACAATTACAGGTGAAGTCTGATTTTACAGAAATCTTTGCGCATGGCATCTCGGTACTTATAATTTAAGAGCAAGGTTTTCGTTATTGACTCACAGCACATGTCTGACCCATCTCAGCTGCTATTCACTCATTTTGCCTTTGATCGCTACGATGTTGTAGCACTTTCAGATATGTTACTATTACAGGCATGGTCAAGCAGTGTGATTCCCGAAATCCAGCAGAGCATTGTGGTTTAACAATGAATTTTATTTCCGTTTCCTTTGTTGTTAGCAAGAACTCCGAGTTGCACAAAGCAACAAGTCTGACAATAGTTTGGTATATCTTTGATTGTCGCAGTGACTTCTTTAAGCCTGTTGCCAATATGTGGCAGAAATCACTAAGTGAAAGGATTTATATATATATACAACTTTTGTTACCATATCTATTGAGCATCCATGTAGGACAGGGTGACTTGCTTATTTATATTTATTATATAAACGCCAGTTGTCTGTGTGCACGGGCGTTTGTATATCTGATTAAAAGTAAGAAAAAAAAATGACAAACAAAAAACACCCACAAAGTTGGTATTTTCTTCATTAGTGTTGTTCTGGATGAATAATATCTAAAATTTATGAAAAATTATCTATTCTTTAACCCTAAACTGATTTCTTCAGAGAAGTACTTGTTTTCTAGCCAGATTATGTACTAACTAAAAGGGAAGTAACTGATTTATTAATCAAGGAATTAATTCCCTTGTAACGCCACAGGAACAAATAAAGGAAAGCAAGGAATCAAAAATCTGACTCAGCTTTTTTTTCTGTTTTAGCAAAAGACATTACCGTTACTTTCCAAACAATGCCTGCTTTTTACTTTTTTTTTTTTACTGCTCATTTCGTCTGCCATGAAATTAACAAAACCCTACCATCTCGACACCAGCTTAAAAGTATCTCACCACCACGGGGCCACATGTCCATATAGCTCGGTGAGCATTTTTCTTTCTCCCATTTCATGTTAACCATTTCTCGCCTTCGACTTTACACGTTCATTTTTCCCGGAACACACATTGCTTCCCTCTCAACCACATGGAGTATTTTTCCCTGTGATGCAACCTCGCACACACCTGCTAATTTGCATACGGCTTTAATAGCTGCTGCTGCTAATATTTTTGCTAGCCATCTATCCTTTGGCTGTTGCTGATATTTTCACATGTGCACATATCAGCCAACTCGTTTGAGGAATCTATAAAAAAAATAGAGTTTCTGTATGTGTAGATACAGTAAGAGGAATAGGCTGGATGGAGAAAAGGAGTGAGGAAAGGAAAAAAGAAAGATGTTTTGATAGAAATATGGTACATTTTTCCCCCAGGCAGCGCCGGGTAGCCCTGCTAGTATTATGTAAATGTGATTATTGGTTAAAAGAAGAGATTCCGCTGCACGTGGAATAACAAATAACAGAGTGAAATAATAAAATGCCATACCTTGAGTTCAAGAACTTGATTCTGCTTCTCTTGTAAAGTTGATTTCAGCTGAAGGTTTGCAAAGCGACTTTTCGCATCTTTTAGCCACTGGGACAATTTCTCTTGGACATTGTCTAAAGACTTCAAACTATCTACAGTCTGTGACACAGCACCAAGACTTTCCGAAGTGTCAGTTATCATGGTTTCTAAGTCTTTCTTCACTGTCTGCAGGTCAGATTTGATTTTGGATTGACCCTTGGGACCAGTCTGGGGAATGGTATTCTCACCTTCCACAACAGCGGCGTCAACTTTTTCTTTTACAGCATTCAATTCTCCCTGAAGTTCCTTCAGTAAGAACAAAAAAAAACAAAACTTGTTAACAATATAAAAGACATATTTGTGGTGTTTTCATGAATTGAAAATTCTGTGATAAAGTTACAAAAAAAAAAAAAAAAAAAAAAAAAAAGAAGGACCTTTAGATTTTTTATCATTTTTTAAAAACGCTTTTGCTTAAAAATCCTGAGATGTTTATAAAATGCATTCAATGGTGTGACCCCAATTTAGGAGCTTCAGAGAATGTATAGTCACCTGTTTAGTTACCACTATACCCAGGTCCACTCTGAGCTGGCATGGTAGAATCTGTAAGTGATATATCTATCGGTTAATTAGAATCAATTATTTGTATCATTTGAATTATTTCGACTACTGTTCTTAGATGTTTTCTCAGCATTTTGATTGATGTAACTTTGGAGGACACCTATTTAAAGTTCGAATTGTTTGGGGAGGGGCTTTACGTTTGGAATGACCCTCGTATAACAAAGCATGTTCCTGACGTCCATGCATAGGGATCGTTCATCGAGAATGGTGGTGACTATATAAAAAATAAATTCTGAAGCACAAAAGGTTGCTCGTTTTAATGGTACCACTTTCGTCTTAGTAACTCTTCAACTTTCTGAGTTAAAATAGGAGGCTTTACTTTTGAAACTACACTCTATCTCTCTCTCTCTCTATATATATATATATATATATATATATATAATGATTGGATCACTGTAGTATCTGTAAATCCACTGAAAATTCGTTGTTTATCAAAAAGTACTTAGTGACAAGCAGAGCGCTATTATAGTATGTTTATGCAAACATTATTGGCTACATATGTGCATATATGTTTCTGTTTGAGATTTCTTTAGAAATGCAACATCACCAGGCCAAACCTTACAATTCTAAAGATGCATGCATATATGTAGCCAATAATCTTTGTATAAATAAATAAAAATTATATAAAACTGTAAAGTTGAGAAAAGATAACGAAAAAAAAATCATATTTTTAATGGAATTTAACAAATTTAATTTAATAATGGTAATCTTCAAACATGGCTGCCAACAGTTCAAAGGTTTTATTAAAGATAAATTTGAAAGATTATTTAGATTTTTCGGACTACTGTTCTCATCTTGAGTGTTATTCGCGCAACGTTTCGGCCGATGTAATCTCCGACCTTCTTCAAGTGTATGTTGTTGAACTCGAGAATCTTTTAGCCAAACTCTGGAATTTTCACGGAATTTCAGACAGAACCTTTTATTTAATCCACGGTAGTAGAGTGTTCTCATTCCGTCAGCCATGATACACTTGAAGATCGAAAGTTACATCGGCCGAAACGTTGTGTGAATAATATTCAAGATGAGAGCAGTGGTCCGAACAATCCAAATTCTCAATCTTTATCTCAAAAATCCAGGAACAAAAGTTTAAAAAACATTTTTTAATATACAATTCCATTTCAGAATTAAAAATACAATTAAAACTAATAATCAATTTTAGGCAAAATGTGATAAAGAAAATTAAAAAAAAAAACAAGCAAAAATGACAATCGTTTTTTAAAAGTCTCTACTGTAAAATCGAAATGTTATTGTTAATATATTGAACTTCGTGTAATTACCTTTTCTTTTTAAAACAAACAGAAAAAAAGTAAAAAATTTATTTTAACGTGACATGAAACATTTGAACAAACAAAACACTCGACAGTAAAGATTAAATTTGACATAACATCGACCAATCCTATAATGATGAAACGTTTTAGACAAAGACAAGCACATCAAAAATGCAAGTGATAAAACAAGTTTTATGCTAATTTCTACTATGTGGTGTCTTTCTATCCCAGGATGCAATCGTAAACAAAAGCCTATTCAAAGATAATATAAATTTCTGCAAATAAAGTTTTACAAAGAATCAAAAGGTATCAATATTAATTTCTTATGAGGAAGGTTTCTTTTTAGATTAAAAATGGGGGTTGGAGAATCTCGGAACTCTTTGATTATATCACAAATACAAGCACAGCAGAAGCACAAATTAATGTACAGTTTTTTTTTCTCTTTTTTTTTTTTTAGTTTTTAGATAATTTGGTTCTGAAACTGATTGTGATTGAAAATAATAGGGTCAATTACTTAGGATTAGGATCTACCGAATATTTTCTAACCCAATATGTGATCCATCCATTATTACTAACCTTACCATACTTCAATCTTAATCAACTAACCTTAACCAACCATAACTCCAATTAACTCAAACCTAACCCAATCTCGTGAATGATTTTTAAACATATCCGTGCTCTACCCATTAATTACGGAAAACAAGGTGTAAGTAGTTTACAAATGACTCCAAACCCTAACCATACTAGAAAGTACACAACACGCCATATCGCATATTGTAAAAAAAGGAGGTTCTTCTTTGCAGGATGATATTATGGCCACAGAACAAATACTACATTACCTCCTCTAAAAATGAAGAAGTAATGCCTGGGAGATAGAAAACATTTTTGCATTGTTACCTAACCAAATATATGAATTATTGAATCGTTTACATTCAAATACATAATGTACCCATTGAATATAACCCTAATCCTAACCTTAATTTACTTTAATCTTAACTATAACCAAACAACTATAACCTTAAATTACCATAACCCAAACCCTATGGTGAGATCTATGGGATGATTTCTAATCCAGTATGTGATCTGACATTTCTTGGAGATTCCAATATGTGATCTACCCAATAACTACCCAAAACAGGGTTTAAATAGTTTAGGGATGAACCCTAACCCTAAACATACTAGAATGTAAACAGCTCGGTAGATCACATACTGAGAGAGCAGCTCATATTCATTCCCAGGTTACGCCAGGGGTGCCGATTAGTATATAATGTACCTAGCTACAATTTATTAAAAAAAATATGTAATCTTACCCATACGATTGCTAATATGAAACTAACAAGGGGGATAACTCATTTTAAATTGAAATATGTAATAGTTGTCAACATTAAGTTTAAACATGTGTAAATAAATACAAATTAAAACTAAGACGCTTTAACTGCAATCCAGGTAACACCAAGTAGATTCAGCTGCTAATAAATTGTTGACCGTATGTTGACATAGCATTTCATCATGTTTATATCAGTATATATTTTTTACATGTATTGAACCTCAAACTTAGTATAGGATCAAAGTTTAGTATCTGTTTTGTCTCAAGATGCTACAATAATATCATGGGGTCTGAGTTCGCACTGGACGTTCACAAAATTGTAATAGGTCACAAACTCTTGCAAGTGTTTTGCAGCTAGAACACTATATATATTTTGAAAGTACATTAACTACTGTACTTAGATAAGTATGTTTCAACTTGAACAAAGGTAGAACAATGATATAATGGGGTCTGCGTTCGTGCTGGATGTCCATAGAATGCATGGCAGTAATATGCAAATATTGAAGGATATAACTGGGAAATTTCCACAGGTCCTGCTACTATTATATAAAGATTAAAAGAATAAGATATATTACAAAGCACATCCGGCATTTTAATGGATGAAAATTATTGAACTCTATATTAGCATTTTTTATAATTTTCAATTTTTTATAATTTTCAATTTTTCATTTTTTTCTTTAGGTCATCACTTTTTATCTTTTTTACGTTTGTTTAACTCAAACAAGGCATTTTGCCACTTGGAGGCAAGTGGCTACTATTTGGAACCACGTCTACAGGGGACTATATAAGTCTAGGGAAAATCGTAACTTACCCGAATAGTGTGTGTGTGCTTTGTAGAGTTTGGTCACTTGACAAGAAAAAAAAAAAGGAGACTAACAATTGCTTTTATACTTAACGATCACGTGTGAGTAACACAAACTCTCACAGTCTTTATGCAAATGAGACTATACCAGATGCATAAAAGAACCGTGGATAAAGTGGGAGGTTGAGTTTTAATAAGATGCGTTATGGAGATGGACACATGCAACAGACTGTGAGATGTCAGTTTACATTACATTTAAACTTCTGCATGTCAGTATAAACAGGGAAACAGGTAACAGAAAAGGAATTCCAAGGTTTAGCAGTCCAAGGAAAGAAGCTATCAGAGCAGAAGGCTTTTCAGCATTTGGCGACCTCTACAGTGAAGGAGTGTGATTTTGTTGCTAAGCAGGTTTGTTGGAACTATATACATCAAGGGGACATAAGTATGATGAGTTTATCAGAACAGATTCCATTAAAATACCTGTAAAACAGGCACAAAAATACAAGATTATGGTGATGGGACAGGGGTTAGAGCTTGGTTGATAGCGCAGGATCTATTAAATTCAAAACTTTTCGGGGATCTTAACTAAAAGAGAGACACCAGCCCAGATGTGGAAACAATACTCAATGCATAGGTGAATGGTAACCTTGTAGAGGTACAGGATACTCTCAGGTGCCAGTAATTTTCTAGCATGGTAAAAGGAACCCACCTTCTTTGCAGCAACCATTGCAATGTCCTCAATGTATTTGTTCCAGTTCATATTGTCTGTGAATGTAAAACTGAGGAGTTTAAAGAAAGAGCTCTCAAGTAGTCATAGCTATCAATGGTTGCAACGGCTTCTCATAATTGTTAAAGGAAAAAAACTTAATCTTAGTAGCATTACATATTACAACCCATTTAAGACCCAATTCGATTAAGGAGTGGAGGTCGTTTTCTAAGGACCGTCATTGCCTTAGATATGTGTGCTTCTGTTTTTCCCTCATGTCTATTATAGAGCTCTGACTCCCCTTCTGCTGTTGCTGCAACTATTGCTCCATTTACTTTAGTTATTTCCCTGTATTCTTTATACCATCACCTTATTCTCCTGTGAAACTTATTGCTACTACGATTCCCACCATTTCCTCCTACCACCGCTTCTTGTACTATTCACCCCTTTTTCTCACTATCTAAAACATTCAACGTGCAAACAAGCAAGCAAGAGTATCAGAGGTTTAGTATAAAATAGATTTTTTTAAACATTTTTTATTTCCAAAATAGGTGCAATACATTTCAGAGACTGTGTATTCAAAAATGCAAAGCTACAAGAAAATAATATTAATATGCAGTATGCAGTCCATTTTCACGCAACCGTGCAAAAAAATAAACAAACAATAACAAAAATTAACGAGACGAAAGAATATTCTGGAACACGAAACCCAAACGATGCAAATTAAAGACGATTAAAAAGGACAGAACAACTTCAAAAAAATTTCTTGCAGAAAACACAAACAAATTCATCCATTTTTTTTTTCATGTGATGTCCGCTTTTTTTACATTCAAGACATACCTGAAGTCGGTCAAGCTTGTTCTGCAATGTCTGCTTGTCTCCTTGTAAATCAGAATAGATTGTGAACTTGTCTTTGACGACTTGCATCCAATCAACACACCTTTGATATGTTTCTTGGAACAGCATATGCTGTTGGACATATTCTTCAAGTTGCGCGACTCTTTTCTGGAATTAATAATGGCAACCAAATCCCAAGAGTAAATAAATCAACCAAATCAGTTTGCTTTAAAAACAAATAATCCTTGAACAGTGATTTCTTCACACTTATTAAACTCAAAAGCTATGGAATTCATTTGTACAAACTTTTGCTTAAACAAATTCAGATTTTACCTATTTCAACCTTAAAACAAAATTGGGTAAAAGTCTAGAATAGTTAACTACACAGTGGTACGATAAAATTGTCGCCCTAAAGAAAGCAACACTATAGATTGATTTAAAAACTTTTATTGAAAAAATCAATTCAGGTAACTTGATTATGTAGTAGAGCTGACATCTATTCAATGTAGCCACTTTCAGCCTCAATCATCACCTTGATACGGGTCCAGAACTGGGAGCATGCCTTTTTTAAAAGCGCTGGGGGGACCTTGGAGAATACTCAGTGGGTGGCAGTGATCAGCCTGACTTTGGTGTTGTGGGAGGTCATGTTGGTGATGTTCTCGACGTATGATCAAACCAAGTAGTCCAGTGGGTTCAGGTCGGATGAGGAGTGGTCCGTGAGAGAAGGGTACAAAGTTGTAGTACTCCTTCTGAAGCAAAGCCCGAGTCTCTTTGAACTTGCGGGCTGGCACTGAGTCCTGCTGCCACACCCACCCAGGGTCTGCCACCAACTACCTGATTGCACCAGGGGATCACCACACTTTCAACACATCTAGGTACACTTTGGTGTTGACTTTCAAGCCGACTTCAAAGATGTGAGGTGGCACGATGTGGCCCTCACTAGAAACCTCTCCAAGGACCAAAAACGTGTCTGGAAGCTTTGTTTTCATCACCCTGGGAACACCCCTGTTATTCGTGGGAATCCAGCGATGCATTTTGAGGTGCTGGCAATGGTCCTGTTCTCATAACTTGGTTGGTAGAGAGCATGAGTTGTACAGCGGCACATCTCCGATCTCACTTGTAGAACATTGTGTCACTTTCAGACATGATAGAAGGTTTCTATCGCTCTTGGCCAACTAGTAGATGGTCTGCAACAAAAAAAAGAAAAACTATTTTCATCAAACCGAAATGGAATCATGTCGTCTTTTCTAGGGCGACAGTTTTATCGTTCCACGCTGGAATTAATACAAATTTCCACCCTTTTTAATACAAATAAGAGTGTATAAAACACCAAGTAGTATTTTAAAGTAAATTATAAATAAAATATGAAATAATAGTTGCTGGATTAAATTAT
Organism: Euprymna scolopes; assembly: GCF_053919585.1. NCBI lineage: Eukaryota > Metazoa > Mollusca > Cephalopoda > Sepiida > Sepiolidae > Euprymna > Euprymna scolopes. The sequence continues at coordinate 129,184,492 of NC_136496.1, read as the reverse complement.
CTCAGTTTCCGATAATATTGTTTAATCACACAGTTATTTTGATTTTACAGATATAGCAATATCGTTTCATCTTGAGCAGATATAAAAAAATCCTTTTTATTATCAGCATATCGTATTTTTTTACTCATCTTCGCCCCAAACAACGCACATTGCCTATTGGACTAAGGAGCTACTAATTGGCACCATGCGTAACAAAGATTAAGATGTTGGTTTACATTACATTTAAACTTCTGCATATCAGTACAGTTTGGGAAGCAGGCATCAGGAAGAGAATTCCAAAGTCTAGTTGTTCTAGGGAAGAGGCTATTTTAGTAGAAAACTTTCTGACATTTAGGGACTTCAACAGTGAAAGGGTGTGACTTTTTTGCTAATTGGGTTTGTTGGGGACATGTACGTTGAGAGGGTGCAATGTTCATAAGAACACATTCCATTAAAATACTTGTAAAACATGCACAAGAATGCAACATTGTGGCGATGGGACAGGGGTTGGAGCTTAGTTGACAAAGTGGGATCTATTAGATTAGAGACCTTTTTTTTGGACCCTATCCAAAAGAGAGAGACTAGTGGTAGATGCACCAGCCCAGCAACAATACTCCATGCATGGGAGAATGGTGGCCTTGTAGAGGTACAGGATACTCTTAGGTGTGAACAGTTTTCTAGCACAATAGAGGAAGCCCACCTTCCTTGCTGCAGCCTTTGCAATGTCCTCAGTGTATTTATTCCAGTTCATATTTCCTGTGAATGTTAAGCCGAGGAGTTTGAAGGAAAAATTCTTAGGTAAGGAGTTAGTTGTCATGGATATCGAAGGTTGGAGAGGTTTCTTGTAATTGTTAAAGGAGAGCAGCTTAGTCTTACTAGCATTAAATGTTACCACCTATTTACGTTCCTATTCAACTATGGTCTGGAGGTCATTTTCTAATGATTCAGCCATTGTTTTGAATTTGTGTATATCCATTCTTCCCTCATGTATGTTATAGTGTTGTATCATCAGCAAATATACTCATCTTGGACTCAATATTATCGGGGAAGTCATTGATTAATAAAATAATAATAGTGATCCAAGGATCGCCCCCTGAGGCACTCCTGCATTAATGTTATGCTGCTTGGATAAACGTGCATCAATGACAACCTGGCTGGCTCTATTCTTTTAGAAGGATCTAATTATATTTAGTATTCGTTCAGTTATACAATATTTGATTTGATTTTCATTAGCAGCCCTCCATGCCAGATTTTGTCAAAGGCTTTGGATATATCGAGGGCTACAGCCCTGGTTTCACCCACCTTATCCAGTGGATGATATACGTGTTCAAAGATGACTTAAAATACCTGCAGTACAACGACATTTTTTGTCAGAAAGAAGATTAGCTTTTGCAAAGTGGTGGACTAGTGCGTGTCTCAAAGATTTTAGCGAAGAGGGGGGAGGAAACTTATAGGACCATAAGTAAGAGGATTGTTTTGTTTTGCTAGAATTCTTGTACACTGGTGCAACAGAAGCAATCTTCCAGTTATTAGGGAAGCAGAATTCAACAAGGCATTTGTTGTAGAGTTTGGAAAGTGCAGGGGCTAGTTCAGCTGAGCATTTCTTAATATAGCAGGGATGAGATCAGGCCCCCACGCCTTGGAGGTGTTTAAGTTTTTATGACATTGTGGACATGTGAAGGGGTTATTTTCAGCTGATCAATTGTGGCTTCTGTCAACATGGGGAAATTTAGGGGGGAGTTGTTTGTTGGCTCTAGGATGAAGTTGGAGGCGAATCGCTGAGCAAGCAGTTCCGCTTTTTCAGTTGCCGCGCATGCAACCTTCTGGTTGTTGGATAGTGGGGAATTACTGATTGTCCTTTATTCACTACACTATTATAAATTTTCCAACAATCGCGAGTTGCTATCTTCTGCAATTCTATACGTTCCCTGGTTATTTCAGCATGTCTTCTTTTGGCTGTGGTTATTTCTCTCTTACAATGAATTTTTGCCTATTTGCATTTGACCTTTGACGTACAAGCTGGCAGAGCACATGCTGCCTTTGTGCAATGGCAGCTGCACAATCTGTAGTGAACCATGGGGATTAGTGAGGCTTGCTATAATACTTCCGTGTGGGGACATGTGCTTCAATGCCTGCTTTGCATCATTCAGTTGTCTCATTTACACTGTTCAGCGGGGAGAAAGAAGATATTGGTCCATGGGGCATCTCTAATATATTCTCTGATGGCTTCTCAGTCAACCCTTTTGTAGTACCTTGTCGTTTTCAGCAGTGGCTCCTCAACTTGAGGTTGGGATTTGAGGGTGATATCTACTGATACCACTAGGCGGTCTGCGTTCCCGAGTGGACTGTAGGCATAAGTCACACAATCCTCAGGTACTGTGGTAAGAAATAGGTCTAGAAAAATGAAGCATGCTGGTGGTTACTATCTGGGAGGCGGGTTGGAAACATGACAGTTTATGTGAGGGAATCGGCTATAGAGAAGTTATTATTTGACAATCCCTTATAATTAGATTTTACTGCAAACAACTGCAGCAACCCAACAAGAGAGACTTTATGGAATGATGAAGAGCAAACTGAGCTCTTACCCCTAGAACACGTTTGGCTCAACTACCATAGCTTTAAAAAAAACGATTGAAATTTATGTTTCCTGGCAGACAACCTAAGCACTTTTTTTTCTCAAAAATAAACGTTTTTGTCTATACTGAATAGTGAAATATAGAAATAGGATACTTATCCAGTTTATGACTCAATCTCTGGCAACTTTGTGCCGGCATCTTCCAGCAGATTATGTAAACAACTGAAAAATTCTAAAGCAGATGATTAAAATGTAGCTCCTCCTTTCCTCATGTTAATAATAGTCTTTCTATTTAGAAAGCCATTCTTAACATGACGAAAGGGAGGCGTGATTTCAGGTTGACATTGCATGTTGAAACTCATTTTTAGTTTTAAAATTTTCCTTGATTTAATTAATTTCACACTTTCGCAGAAACTTGTCATCTGACAGCCGATTGGATAATCTCTTTGGGATCTTATGCAACCTTTCAGAAGATTCCAATCCAAAGTTGCTGGAGATTGGGTCGTAAACTGGATAAGTACCAAAAAATATTTCTGGACAGCAAATCTTCACAACTTATCCAAAATACTGAAATTTAATGTCATATTTTTTACTTTGTAGGAATGTTTGTTCCCAGTCCTACAGACTAAATAAATCGTTTGTTCAGTAGTATTGCCTGTGCAAACATGAACAAAAAAGCAGCATAATGCATAATATTACATGAAGAAAAAAAACAAATTCTTTATATATTTAACGGTTCGTCTTTATTTCAAGACTTTTTTAAGATGACATCATAACACACACACACACACATATATATATTATATATAATTTGCATTCATTTGAAAAATATAAAATAACCTGAAGTGTTTTTTGCTTAATGCATTTATTTTTTCAATTTTTCGGAAATTTAGAAAAATGGAACAAAAAAACATGGAATTTACATACACCAATTGACCGAAATACTAAATGGAAAAAAGAAAAAAAGTCTTATCAAGCAAAAACACTATATATATATATATATATATATATATATATATATTTCAGGTTAAAAATATCCCAGTAAAAACTATTGAATTACAACGAGGTTGCTAAATAAAAATAGTAAGATATTATTTCATTCAATTTAGATGAACAAAATTACCATTAATCACCACAAAATCTATTTCGGTCTAAAAAGACATAGTGAGGCGACAATAAACATCCGGTTTTACTTGAGACCAGTCTTTTGATGCATTAAAAGACTGGCCTCAAGTAAGACCAAAGGCTTAGTGTCGCCTCACGATTTCTTTTTAGACTGAAACAGTAGATTTATTGTAGCGACTAATGGTGATTTTGTTTATCTAAATTGAATAAAATAATATATATATGATCCCTGGAGACTCATCTTCATGAAAAAAAAGTGATGGTTGCATAATATAACATGCTTAAAATGATTATTTACAAGAAAAAAATTTTTTTTTTCACATCATTTACTCTATATATAAATAACAGAAAATTGCCTGTCCGTCTGCTCTTAAAGCTTCCCTATCCAACACACACCTAAAACCCATAAAGGTTATAAATAACCATTCACCAAAGGTGGTTTATGTAAAAAAAAGTTTGCATGCCATGTGCTTGCTTCTTCAGATTATGGACTTGATTGCACTTTCATGCTTCAAATGTTTTGCACAACAAAAGTTGGAAGTTGGTAGCCATGGCAACATTTTCAAAGTCATCGTAATCCACACTTCACTGATAGAATTGCATCTTATTTTTTTTTTCTGTTGTTCAACAGAAGGTTGAGTGCTTATTTAGAATTACTTGATCAATTTACATGCTTTTTGGAATATGACATTTTCCTTTTATGATGGATAAGATTTTTCTTTATTTTTGTTTTTGTTTCTAAATAAGCATCGAAAATTGTAGTAGAAACCACCCCGAAACTAGTTTTCAATATTAATATAGTAAAAAAACTATTCAGTAACAAATATTGAATATTGCATTATACCATGGCTGAATGTTGTATTTGCAGAGTTGCATCTTTATCTTTAATTGTGATGAGACGATTCCAATATTTTTTGCGATTCTGATACAATTACCGATTCAACTTCTTTACAAATGTCTAAATATTTAACTATAAAGTTGTTATTTTTCCCAATTACCGTAAAAACACATGATAAATGTGCAGATATTTTTCAAAACATAACACACGTGTGTGTGTGTGTGGGGGGGTGATCTATTGATTTTAGTTTTACGAGTAGTTTATAATCAATAAATATTATTGATTACTAGCAATTAAAGTAATTAAAAGAATCGCTATTAGCATCAGAAAATAAATACAATTTTCCCCCGATTCCGATACACCAAAAAGTTACAACTTTTCCGATTTCCAATTAATCGTCCCAACATTAACATTGTACTTACATAAACTTTCAAACATATACGTTGTTTCATGTTTTTGGTTTTTGTGAAATACAAGTTTGCTTTTGGATCTGTACATGATGCGTAACATGGCGGATGCAGAAATAGCTTTGTGCATGCATAGCTGGACCAAAAGCGAGACCCATACTCATTTACATAAGCGTAGACCTTGGAGGCATAAAACACGGTGAATTTCCGAGTGTAAAAAATCTTGGTTTCTTAGCCAGGAAAATCCCCACGTGTCATTCATTTTGGTACCGACTGCCGTTGAAGAAGTAGAGGAAGAAGATGTAGAAGAAGATGTAGATGATGAAACAGAAACTCCGACACAAACTATTTTGGTTTAGTTCGACCTAAAACTCAAAAAAGTTGATCTCGTTTGCAAACTCTTAGAAAGTCAAGCAAGTAATCCCTTTGCCTTTCCCATTTACCAAAACTGTTGAATGCAGATAAGACCCATGTGACACAGGTAAAAGATGTGCTGTGCAGAGCCTTTGCGTTTGAAGGTGCGAATCAGTGAGGCCTCAGTTGGACTGGACAAGATAAAAACAATCTGGAAGTCAAATTATCCTAAGAAGATAAAACGTGACATTTTTAGCCATTGTTACATTCTGATGTTGATGTGAACCCAAGGTTGGGACCATGGAAGAACATTACAGAACATGGATTAGGTGTAAGAAAGATATATTTAGCTGACAGGCTACAAGGATAGGATAAAGAGTAAGCTGAGTTTACTATCCAGTGGTGTCCATTATATGTAGTTGCACGCACTGCACACTACTAGTACTGATTTTACAGTATTACGATACTGCTCACAGAGAGGGTTATCTCACATCATAATATGGTATTGGGAGAATTCATGATGTATTGAAGTAATATCTGCACTTTTACCAAAAGATTGGAGAAGAAAATTGACATTGAGCACCTTAAGTCGATAAAAGCTGCTCTTAACATTTCCTGGAAACAAGACACCACAAGCAAGCAACCTTAATTGGGCAATGATGGTGGTCAAGTCGTTAATGACATAGCTGACTGTTCAGAGTTCGAATCCCGTTCGTTCCATAAAAATCACTGCCGTTTAGAAAGTTGGCAACCTTTACATGGTCCCCTCTCGTAAGTGTCGAACATCTTTCTAGAAAGAATTCTGACAAGTAAAATATCGGGGGAACCAATGCCAGCAATAGAATCTTTGCATTCATACGATGATGTTGATCTCAACCTTGATTAGAGAGAGAAGAACCAAATTTGCTGAACATTACATTAACAAGAAAAACGTCATTTCTTTGAAGCCATTTCTTTATCAATCATCATAGAGTGTAGATCGAAATGTTTCCTTGGCGTTTAATCTCTTTTAGCATCGAAAATGGAATGACCGACACAGACACCGAATTTATACCCTTGTGACCGTTTTCTTTTTCTTGGGGATCCCTACAGGAAAAGTTTCTAATGTCATCTCTCAACCCTTGAGGATTTGAAGATAAAGATCAGTGAAAAATCCATTAAAACAAATTTTTCTTACATTTTTTTTTACCACAGTCGTTGGATGTTTTTCATCGAACTTGTAATTAATTGATGAAACGATGTGGAAAACTCATAACCAAACCAAAATTCCACCATTACTGATCACCATTGGGTTAGGACAACAGCATCTTCTTTCCATTATTTTGACTTGAGTATATATCAGTTAATATCGTATATGTTTTTAGATAGACTGATGTGGTTCTCGATTGATTAACTGTGTCGGATATATACTCGAAAGTCAAAACAATGATAAGAATATTTTCTTGTCTCACCAACTACCTAACACTTATTAAGTCTTATCCTTAAGTGGCCTCCCGGCCTTGATAAGCGAAGGTAACATCCCACGAGAGATCATCACTGTGGACACTTTTCTCCGATTTCAGAGCAAGACGAACCAGATTTGTCGGAGGGCAAAGGATGAAGTCATTAGCGATGTTCATTTGTGAAAGCAAAAATAGGGGTGTGACTCAGTGGGGAGGCTGCACAGAACCTGCATAAACAACAAAAGACTCACAACGCATCTATGAAGACCTATCAGAGGTGATGGAGGATAGACGTCAATGGTGTAAGAAAGTCAGAAAGATTCATGACATAACTACGACGATGCTGAATAATGCAAAGAAAATGGAATTATAAAGATGAATGTTGAGGTTGAATTATTTATATCTCACTAGATATCACGAGAAATAAAATCGCTTTTCAACATTCATCTTTTTTTTTTTTTTAACTCAACATAATTTGGCTGCAAACACATTTTAAGTGTTTGTTATTTATGCAAAAGCTGTCAAGCATTTAAAAATAAAAAGACAATGTTAGAAACATTTAAGAATTTTGTCATTCGGAAAACAATGTTTTGTTATTTGAAAACTTACTTTAGAATCTTGACGAACTTTTGAGTATTCAGCAGAAATTTGTAGCACACTTTCACTGACTGCAGGAGATTCCAAAGTTTTACTCTTTGAAGATAAATTGTCTACCATAGTCTGGTGGGAAAGCACATCTTGGTATTGCGTCTGAAATTAGAAAGGAAATAAATTGGTACACTACAAATGATAGGAGTAGTAGTAGTAGTAGTAGTAGTAGTAGTAGTAGTATGGACTAGATCTCTATACAGCTTTTTTTTTTTGCCAGTCTGAAAATTGTCTTCAGATAGATGGGCTGTCAGGTAGCTTCATTCAAGACTGATGACTGGACAGTGTAGGATAACGTGGTCTATGTCCTGCGGGGGGGGGGCTTCCTTTCATTTTGGGCATATTGGGGAAATATCACCAATTTGTAGTAGTGTGCAGGATTCAAAACAAAGGGTGATCCATCCAGGTGAGCAAATGGAATTCAGAGACTTTCTGAATTTCATCGTGATCGATTCTTCTATACGACCACAACGGGGATGCAAATCCAACTACAAATACTAAAAGATTTATAGCATTTAAAAATATAAAAGAGGAAGTGTGTCTTTATTTACTTGTCTCCTCCTCATGAGCTCAGTTTTTAATGTGGGGAAAATTCAGCTCCCCAAAAATCTGGATTGAGATAAAAATTAAGATTACCTCAGTCTGAAAGGGTGAATAACATCTAAGATAAGAACAGTAGTCCGTAAAAACAAAATAAACACAAATTATCAATTCTCATCACAACAAATTCTGGAACATAGCCGGTATTGCATGGAATGTAAGAGTGTATCAAAAGAAAATACGAAGAATACTTTAAATTTTTCTGTTTTGTTTTGTGAATCGGTTGTTTTCTCATCAAACAAACAAAAACTAGTAATAACTGAACGAAAAATAACTCAAAAGTTAATTTCTGAAAGATGTTTTGGTTTTTACAAGAGAGTCACCACTTATCAAGTCCCGACAAACACTCGAGGATAAGGAATAATGAGTGTACGGTCGTCACTAAGACAACAGAGTGGTTAAAATTAGGTAAAATTTGATTATTTAAGGGAACGGTTCAACAAGTTTTTACATTGGACTTAATAACAGCCATGTCATAGTTCATTGGGAAGCATGCCAGTGGAACTGAAGTCCGCAGACAGCTTTAGGAAAGAGGCTTTCTTCAAGATATTTGCCTTTGTTTATTAGAAAAATAAGAAAATTACAAAAAAAAAGAAAAAAATGGAGGGAAAATAATGTTTTTTTTTTAATTCTAAAAAAGAAAATATATGGACGATTATACATATTTACTTATTCAATCTATTTCCGGTTTTGAAAGACATCGAAAGTAAATAGTGTTAATTAATTTTTAGATCCCACCAAATTACTTTCCCCACTTTTGTGTGTGTGTGTGTGTGTGTGTGTGTGTGTGTGTGTGTTTCACCCAAAATTATTTTAAATTTTATTGCACACAAAAATTACTTCTTTAATAAAAATTTGCAAAATAACTTCAATTTCAAAATTCACCATTTCACTTCATTTTCGCACAAGTTTTTGATAAAATTAATTATTTGCCTAAAATTGTGTTTTAATTCTGAAATAAAATTTTTATTTATTTTTTAAAGTCATGAAAATCGATCTTTAATTCGATGTTGTAATCGCTGGCGACCATTCATTTTTGTTGCAATAAAATTCTGTTTTTTTTTTTATTGAACACAAAATTAGTTCTTTAATTTTAATAAAATAGGTTATTTTTTTAAACATAAAAGGATTTTTTTGTATTCCGAAAATGTCGGACAAAAGTAAAATAACGTTTTTTAAAAATAAGAACTAATAATATCTAACCTGAGTTTTTAAAAATAAGTATTTTAATTTACATATTTTTTAAATATATTTAAAGAGACATTTTCACAGAAATTATTAATGTTTTCCAGGTTCAATTAAATAAACTTAAATATGGAAAAGGAAATGAATGAATATAAACTTAATTATATCGTTGCAAAGTTATGAATTTTTTCACATATAATAAACGTAATTAAAACTACATAATACGAGTGGTACTGCGAAAAACTCGTTCAATTTTGATAAGTAGAAAAACTATTGAATAAATATCCATTAACATAACGGTATTGAAGGAGATATTGTTTTTGAAAGAGACTACGCACCCCATAATATTTTTGTAAAAATATTTTTACCTTCTTAATTTTTTTTTGTAATTACATTTTCACTCCAAACAAGGCACAGTACCACTTTGATGTAGGGGGCTACTATCTGGCACATAATGTGCAGGGATAATATGTGGGGAGTTGAGCAGCAAGATGTCTGTTTACATTACACTTGAACTTCTGAGTGTCAGTACAGTTGGGAAAGCAGGAACCCGAACAGGAATTCCAACGTCTAGCAGTTTTGGGGAAGAAACTATTAGAGTGGAAGGCTTTCTTACATATAGGGATCTGTGTGGAGGGGTGGGATTTTGCTGCGTGTCGGGTTTGTCAGGAGTATTTACGTCGAGGGGGTACAAGGGCTTGTAGTTCGTCGGAACATCCATCATTAAAATACGTGTAACATTTCGTCGATGGGACAGAGGCTGAAGCTTGACAGTTCAGGACCTATCAGGTTGGTGACTCTCTTTTGAACCCTGTCCAGGAGTGAGAGACTAGTAGCAGATGCACCAGCCCAAATGTGACAACAATACTCCATACATGGGCAAATGGTGGCCTTGGAGAGGTACAGGATACTTTCAGGCATAAGTAACTTTCTAGCACAGTAGAGAGAGCTGTGGCAATGCTCTTAATGTATCTGTTCCAACTCATGTTTCCTATGAACGTTAAGCCGAGGAGTTTGAAAGAAGTATTTTCAGGTAATGTATCTTTAGCCATAACCATTGGTAGTTGAGAAGATTTCTTGTAATTATTGAAGGAAATGAACTTAGTCTTGGCAGCATTGAACGTTACCATCCATTTTTGGCCCTATTCCACTACAGACTGGATGTGTTCCTCTAGGGTTTCCACCATTGCCTTGGCTAGGTGTTCATTTGTTTTCCCCTCGTGCATGTTATAGAGCATGGTACTGTCAGCAAATATACTCATCTCAGAGACTATTTTATCAGGGATAATAAAGGTCCAACGATCGACCCCTGAAGTACACCTGCATTTATATCATTATTTAAACGTGCAATTATCGAGGACAACCTTACTTAAGAAGGATTTAATTATGTTAAGTATTCGTCCAGTGATATATCGTATGATCTGATTTTCATAAGAAAACCATTGTGCCATACCCTGTCAAAAGCCTTCGATATATCTAGGGTTACTGCCCTCCCCTCCTCTGCTTTGTTCAGTGTATGGTAAATACGTTCAGAGATTACAGTTAGAATAACTGCAATAGAACGGGCTTACCTAAATTCATATTGATGGTCAGACAGAAGTTTAGCAACTGTAAGGTGGTGAACTAGAGCTAGATTAATTATGAACTCAAATATTTTGGCGAAAAGAGGGAGGAGGCTAATGGGGCGATAATTTAATAGGTCAGTTCTCTCGCCAGAATTATTGTAAACTGGTACCACAGAAGCCGTTTTCCAGCAGTCAGGAAAGCATGATTCGTTAAGGCATTTGTTGAAGAGTTTGGAGAGCATTGGAGCCACCTCAGCGGAGCATGTTTTTAATAGTACAGCCGGGATGCTTTTGAGGTGTCAAGGTTTTTATGATATTATGCACTTGAGTATGGGTGATTTTCAGATCATCTTATGTGGTTTTTGTCTGCTAAGGAAAATCAGGGTGGGAGTGATTTGCTGAGTCCAAAGTAGAGTTTGAAGCAAACTGACAACAAGCATGTTAACTTTACCGTTGTTTAAAAAAGATAAAATCGATTTTCCCAAGTGTTTTCTACCTAGTTTCGTAAGTTTTTAGCAGTTTAACATATTTTAAAGCGTTTATTCAGTTAAAAAAACAAGTAGTGTCGAGTGTTACGTGAAAATAAGAACAAAATGTCCGACATGAGACGATCAGACGATTGAAGTCTCGATAATCGCTCAAAAACAGAAAATTAAAGAAAATACTGAGGGAGATAGAGTTTTAAAAAGAGCCCAGACCCCCCCCCCAAAAAAAAAGAAAATAAATTTTAATATTTTAAAAAAAATAATATTGGGATATTTTAAAAACTATATCTCCCTCAAAAACAAAACAGTAAAAAACAAAGCAATGTAATTAAAAAGATTCTTGAATAACAGGAGTACAGTTTTCGATAAAATCGATAAATAAATTTCTTTATTGATTATTTCTTTTTCTTAACGATTTAACAATTTCGAAGTAAAAATTAAAAAATAAAATACAAAAATGATTATACGAGAGATTTTCAACAAAGATCTTTTCTCACGCCAAAATATGTTTTGTTTTTATTTATAGTTAATAACAATTTTTGAATTAAGGAAAACGCGCCCATTTTTGCTAGGTAGGAAAATTGGTTCATTATTGAATAAATATGGATTGAAAACATTTTATGATCGTTCTTGAAGGAGATATTGTTTTTAAAAGAAACTACACCTCCCCATAACGTTAAAAAATTACTTGTTTGCAGTTGTTTTAAAAAAGATAAAATTGAATTTCTAAGTGTTCGTTTTTACCCAGCTTTGTCAGTTTTTAGTGGTTTAACTTATTTTAAAGCGTTTGTTCAGTTTAAAAAAAAAAAAACAAGTAGTGTCAAGTGTTTTAGAATAAAAAATGTCCGACATGAGAGGATCCCATCTTGGGAGTGTCGATAATCGCTCAAAAATAGAAAATTAAAGAAAATACGGAGGTAGATATAGTTTTAAAAAGAGCCCCTCCTCTATCTAAAAGAAATAAATTTTAATATTTTTTAAATATAATTTAGTGAGGGGTAGAGCTTTTTAAAAACTATATCTCCCTCAAAAACAAAACAAAACAAAAAAATGAAATTAAAAAGATTCTTGAATAACGAGAGCAGAGATTTTAACAAAAAGTTGATGAATTTGGTATTAGTAAAAAAACAACAAAAAAATAAATTAATTAATCGAATTAAAAAAACAAAAACAAAACTAAAAACTACCGGAAAATTCCAGTGAAGAATCGAACCTTCCCCCGTTTTTTTTTTCTTTTTTTTTTTTAATTATTTTATTAATGCTCAAAAAAATTTCATTATAAATAAGAAAATGTAATGCCTAAATACTACAAATATAAACATTGGGTGTCCGGAAAATTCGTCCACGGGAAACTTATGGCCGTTCTTGAAGGAGATATTGTTTTTAAAAGAGTACAAACCCAATAATATTTTTTTAATGCTTGTTTACTGTTGTTTAAAAAAAAAAAATAAAATTGATTTTTCTAAGTGTTCGTTTTCTACCTAGCTTTGTAAGTTTTTAGTGGTTCAACTTATTTTAAAGTGTTTATTCAATTTAAAAAACAAGTAGTGTCGCGTGTTACTTTAGAACAAAAAATATGTTAATTTACGCAGAATCCGTATTTATTATTACAGAGTCAATTATTTCATATACTGTATCCAATATATAGTTATGATTTCAAAAGTAAAAAAAAAAAAAAAAAAATGATTCGAGTGCCATAAGCTAGAATCAAAACCGAAACAACAAAAACAGTTTCATGATTGGAACTATATGTACCACTTAAGCAAAGACTGAAGTTTATTTGTACACAATATGGTTGGACTGTGGAAAAGAATGTGAATTTTATTAAATACAAGCTGGTTTCCATGACAACAATGTTTTCGATAGACAAGACGCAAGAAAAGCGGTTGAATATTCCACAGTTTTATGATTGTACCTATTTACTATGCCTCCCCACGGGACAGAGTTAGACACCAGGGTCGTTTTTTAGATTAAGTAAAGAACACGTACAATAGCGGCGAAGATCGTAAAAGGTTTCAGATTGAGTAAAACCAGAAGTGATTCGGGTAAGTAAATATGCGTCGCCGCTGAAGCAAAATAAACTAAAAAAATAAAAAATAGTAGTAGTAGTAGTAGTAGTAGTAGTACACTATTATAAGAAACCTCAGTGAAATATATTTATATAAATGCATCAATAAATTAAATAAATGTTAAAAAATACCAAAAACGCAACTGATGTACATTTTTTGTCTTCTATAATCAGTAACTTTCAAAACCAGGGGAGGAGGACGATGCTAAATTAAAATTTAAGAAAACTTCAGTCATCATCATTCTAGCATACGAACCTGAGATTCTATTGTTGGTATTGGTTTCCCCGATATTTTTCTAGTCCAAGTTATTTCTAGAAAGACATCGGGGATTACAGGAACGACCATGTGAAGGTTGCCAACATCATAAGTAAAAGTGATTTTTGTGGAACGAACTGGATTCGAACTTGGAACAGATACCCAGGTCGTCAGTTCGTGTCGTTAACTACTGGGCCACCGTCACCTCCCAAGCTACAGTGAAATGTTCACGTTAAATTCATCAAAAAATAAAATTAAAAACATATACCAAAAATGGAAGTGCTGGAAAGTCTGCTTGGTTTTGTGTAATCAGCCACGTTTGTGAAGATAGTAAAAGAGTAAAGAAAAATGTCCAGCTCATCTAATCGATAATTGTCGATTGCAGTAATGAAACGACAACATGGCCAAGATAATCCAAGTTGAATAGTGATATTTATTTACAACTGAACATGTTGGAGTTATATAGAAAAAGTTGTATAGACATTTCCTAGAAAAAGAAAAAAGAAAAGCAAGTAAGCGTGTCCGAGATTTGCACATTAGGTGTGTCTATTTTGTATTCTTTTTTAATTCAAATCTTTTTTTTTACGCGACCATGCATCTGAATAAGGCGCTCTGTCCGTCTCGCATTCAAAATATTTTTGTCAGTCTGTCAGTCATGAATTTAAAATAGCATATCTAAAATACATCAACACATCGACACTGGACCACCAAAAAATACTATTCATGAAATCGTTAATAAAATTCAGAATTCCATCTGCAGTTTAATCATATGTAACACACGTTTACATGTAGCCGCCCGGGACCCAATACGTTGTAGACTCAGTCGCAAAGGAGACAAATAAGAAAGAAATTCAACTCCATTTTTTTTTTTAACAACGACATGCGTGACTTCTCGTTACGGCTGTAATGTCACTCACGTCTCGAACGTCCTCTAACGTGATTCTCTTCTCTTTTTTTTATAGTCTATCTTTTTCTTTACTGGGACGTCATTTCTCACACGGGTTGGTATTTGCAACCGCACTCTGTTACACATTTATTTTGAAATAAATTTCAGTTTGTGCCTGAATTGTCCACCAAGTTTCACATATGAATGTTCAACAGTCTTTGTGTTTTAAAACTAAGGAAACATAAAATTATAATTTGATCAACTTGTGCTAATTTGTAAGGTAAGAGTTAATGGAAAATAATATATTAATTTGGTTAATGGAAAATAATATATTAATTTGGTTAATGGAAAATAATATATTAATTTGGTTAATGGAAAATAATATATTAATTTGGTTAATGGAAAATAATATATTAATTTGGTTAATGGAAAATAATATATTAATTTGGTTTAAGGTAAAAACCCCAAGTAAAGTTTCATCAAAATGCAAACAGAAGTTAATAATTAACTCGGTCACTTAGAAATCATATTTACTAACCTTTCTCTCTAATACTAATAAATGAAGCAATATTTGCAAAAATATTAAAATATTACCGAATAGAAATTACATGAAAACAGAGTAAATATACTCCCCCCCCCTTTTTTTTAAGATTGTAATGCTGTGTATGGAGCAGCCAAACAAGCTGCCAACATTCCCCTGCTTTTTATTGAAACCAACCGAGAGATCTTTTTAGTATCCTCGTTGTTTCCTTAAGTGCAATTGTTTGGATTTCTCTTGCATTTGGTCCACCAGGAATATTAGTTAGGTAGGACTTCAGGTTCTTCTTCATAAGCCCTGTGGCACCTATAATAACTGGTATGATTAATATCTCCCTAAGATTCCAGTTTCTTTTCATATCATACATGAGACCTTGATATTTGATCTGTTTCTCGCTTTCGGCTCTGTTCAGACATCCATCATTAGGGACACTCACTTCAACCAAGGTTGCAACTCTCTCCGACTTATTCCATATAACTATGTCAGGTTTTACAGCAGCATTTTCAAGGTAGGTGGCTGTAGGGATTACTTGGTTGTAATGTATGGTATATACGTCATTTCTAACTGTTATTTCAGTTTTTTTTTATTTTTCTTCCTTTGAAGATTGTAATGTCGGGTATGGGGCAGCCAAACCAGCTGCCAACATTGCCCCGCTTTTTTATTGAAATCAACCGAGAGCTCTTTTTAGTATCCTCGCTGTTCCCTTAAGTGCAATTGTCTGAATCTCTTTTGCACTTGGTTCACCAGACACACGCACATGTACGCATACATGTATATAAATATATAAACAAACACATGCATACGCATAAACAAGTGAACACATCTATTTATATAGAGAGCGCGACAGATGAAAAAGGAACAAACTAAATTATATGTCAATCAACGTTTCGTCTTCTGGTGACAAAATTTGAAAATGTATTTGTTGTGGAAAGAACATTGTTCTTGTTTCTGAACGAAAAAGAGACGTTGAAATATTTGAAATTGTGAAAAGGATGACTTTGTTCTATTTCAAAACGAAAAAAGTCGTTGGAAATTAAAAAAAAAAAGTTATAGCGTTGTGAAGAGAATAAGATTATTATTTTTTTTTACAAGAAAGACGAAACGTCGATGGACATATAACTTGATTTGTTTCATTTTCACCTTTATTGTGTGTGTGTGTGTGTGTGTGTGTGTGTGTGTGTGTGTGTGTGTGTGTGTGTGTGTGTGTGTGTGTGTGTGTGAATTATGCATGGATGTTGTCTTAGTGGGTGTGTATATATGTACACATATTCAAATGTAAGGATAAATTTGTTATGATTGTTTAAACGTATTTTTGCAAGTGTGTATGAACGTGTGAATACGCCATTAAACTATATGATTGAGATGCGTAAATGTGTATATTATTTATTCATACTAGGCGGCCCTCAATATTTTATGTAGGAATTCAAAATGCTGTTTCAAACTGACCAACTGGTTAGGAACACCTCCCCCGCTTTTTCTTCCTTCCTTTTATTTTCACTTCTTTCTCCTTCCCCATTAACATATATTCCTAGGTAGTTCTCTCCACTCCTTTTCTTTTGTAAAAGTAGATAAGAAAAACCTTTTATATAAAAACTAATGCTCTTGAATTTGGTCTCGATAATGATTTTCAGCTTGACGCTATAGGCTCTCTGAAAAGAGATACTACAGAAACATTATATATCTGTGTTAACCCTTGAAATCTAAACTATTTAAAACCTGAGACGTTAATTCCTTTGTTCACTCATATTTTAATCAACCAAATTTTAGTTTTATTTAATTTCCGAAATTCATAATTTAACCAACCATTAATTTTAACTATCTTTATAAATAACATGGTCAAGGGTATTTTCATTGTATTAGTTTCCTTATAGAGTGTTATGCTGGATTCACTAGGTTATTACCATGGTTACCAAGAGAAAATTGTTCAAAGTGCCTACAGTTAATATATATTTCATCCTTCTGATTCAGTAATTTATCCTCAATTGGGAATGTAATAAAGCAATTTTTTTTTATTAAGACAAAGAAAACACATGAGGTTGTGTAGCAACAAACTTGAAGTTTTCTTCACGACGCTACATTTTAGTACAAGTATATATTATTTTCTGTAAGGAACGATGTATGTTTGGATAGGGAGGTGCCCTGCTATTCTCCAGGTTATTGAATGGGTTTTATGGTTTCTATATCAAGCCTTAAAATCAGGACATGTATTACCTATGTAATATCTTTCTATATTAGAGTTATTTTCTGAGAATACAGTTTCCAAGTAAAACTATACTTTTTGTTAAACATTTTCTTTGGAGTTGGAATTCATTCCTTACATGTTATTCCTCGTAATATATAATCACCAATAGTAAACAACTAACCCGACGGTTCGTTTAACAGATACGCTCTGCCGTTCCTTCTCGTTTACACATCCATAGCTACATAAGATTCATTTCAGCAGCTTATTGTTTTGTAAACTTTATTATTAGGAGGTTCGCCAACTGAAACTCCCCCCCCCTCACAAAAAAAAAAAAACTTTAAAAATCGAAATACAAATATGGAAAAGAATTGCTCTAAATAAAATTCGAAATTATATTAAGTAAAAATCATTTTTAAAAAGGATCGGCGTATGGACATGAGCAACAACAAAACTACTGAACTAATGATTATGAGTCATGGATGTTAGACACCTTGAGGAAGAAAGGGTTGTGTATATACATTTCTATCAAAAAGACCATATAAACATTTAAGAGAAAAACTTTTAAATAAAAAGAAAATATCTAAAATAAATTTTAATCAAAAGAAAAACAGAAAACAACTAAAAATATAAAAACAAAACATCTAAAAATTTAAAAACAAAACATCTAAAAATTTAAAAACAAAACATCTGAAAAAGAGAGAAAACATCAAAATAAAAAACTTCTAAATATTTTTCTAAACTTCTAAAAAAAACACAATATCTTAAAAACTAAAACATCTAAAAATATAAAAACAAAACAACTAAAAATTTAAAAACAAAACATCTGAAAAAGAGAGAAAACATCAAAATAAAAAACTTCTAAATATTTTTCTAAACTTCTAAAAAAAACACAATATCTTAAAAACTAAAACATCTAAAAAAAAACGAACCTTGGCTAACTGTGACGCTATTTTCTTCTCCTGCAATGTATTCATTAATGCAGGTTCCTCTGATGAAATCGCTTTGGCATCATCCAGCCATTTCGCCACCGATGCAGAGCTCTCCACAAACAAACGTTCTTGCTGGCAGGTATTCTCTATTTCTAACTGCACCTCACCCAGATTATCGAGGAAAGACTGCCATCGATTTTGTAAGTCATGAACTTGCTGGCGGATGGTGTTCTGGCCATCAGTAGATGTATTAGGATAGAGTTTCTCTCCGGCTTCAATAGCTGCATTTAATAACCGAGAACCGTTTTCTTTACGGTGAGCAATCACCTGAATCAAAGGAGAAAAAATTCTGAATGAACCGAGGCACAACACTAAATTTACTCAAAAGGTGTTCATCTCACCTTACCCCACCTTCCCGGAGCCCTATCACACTCGACTCCTTTTTCACTTTCTTACTTAGTGCCACCAAATCGTCTTCAGACAGCCCATGGTAGCACCAGAACAAGAAGCTTTCTCACTGAGATGCACCAAATATTGATGTTATTATTTTCCCTTTGAAAACTCAATCATGTTCTGCAAATCCAAAAACAGCAATTTTTGTCTACAAATCAACCTAACTAAACATGACTAAATTTTTGAAGATATAAAGAACTTGAAGTATAAAAACATGTTAAAATAACTGAACTTGAAAAGGGTTGATATGCTGTAAAGCAAAACAACCAAACCAAACACCATGAATAAATATTAAAAATTGCCGGATTTGGCATTAAATAACAGTTGATCTGTTTAATCAACTTAGGACTGGTTCTTTAAAGTATATCAAACAATGACGTTTCTAAATTTTTGAGATGAGGATTGGTTATCCGTATTACTTGGATTCATTGGACTACTGTTCTCATTTTAACTATGATTTTCACGTTTCGGACGATGTAACCTCCGACCTTCTTTAGGTGTATCTTGTCAAACACCAGAATGTTTCTGCCAATCTTGGAAATTTGGCGGAATTTCGAACGGAACCGATCAAAAAATACAATTGCAAATTACTTAGGACCTCTATCCAGTCATGGCTGACGGAACAAGAGCATGCAACTCCCATAAAGTAAATAAAGGGTTCCATTCGAAATTCCGTCCAAATTACCAAGTTTGACAGAAACATTGCTGAGTTCGACAAGATATACCTGAAGAAGGTTGGAGGTTACATCGCCCAAAACGTTGTGAAAAGAACTCTCAAGATGAGAACAGTAGTCTGATGAATTCAAATAATACGTATATCAAATTAAATATTCTTTCTCAAATTACATATTTTTATGTTTTTTTAATATTAATCGATTTATGTCAACTATTAAAACAAACTTTATAAAAATCACCATTAAGAGTTAGTACATCATGAATGTATGAATACTGGCCTGTGAAGGAAAGAGAATCATTCTCTCTCCCCACCATATCTTAGACATGGAAATCTGCTGAATTTTTGAGAACCAACTTAGATCAATTAATGCAACAGACCAGTCTGAAAGTAGTTTAGTAAGAAATAGTAATGTTTAACATACTTACATTGACTTTTTGAAGAGTTTCGTTTAAGTTTTCCTTAGATTTCTTGCCGGCATATTTTTTGAGTTCTGTGGTGTTTTCTGTCAGCCAATCAGAACACAACTTGTGGCATTTAACAAAATCTTTGTGTTCTTGAATACACTTTTCCACCTTGGTTATTTGATCCTAAAAGAAAAATTTAAAAAATACTATTTTATCAAAGTTGCTAAATCTATATAAAAATATGCCAAGGTATTTAATGTCTGTATGTACGTTATCACCTTTCACCCATCTAGAAAAAATGTGATTCAGTAAGTGATTAATCTGATGCCGCTAAAGTAAACTTTCAACTTTACTCATACAGGGTGACCCCCCCCCCAAAAAAAAAACAAAAAACATAGAAAGTATATCTAGAACATATGCTGTAGAACGGAGAAAAAAATGCCAAAGACCCTAGTGTTTTGATGTGATGTTTTTTTTTTTTTTATTCAATTTTCACCCCAAGCAAGGCACAGTGCCACTTTGAAGCAGGGGGCTACTATTAGGGAATTAATTAGCGGGGTCATTATGAAGGGAGAAGAGTAGAAAGATGTTTGTTAACATTACACTTGAACTTCTGCATATCATTGCAGTTGGGAAAGTAGAATCCCGGAAGGGAGTTCCAAAGACCCGCAGTTCTGGGGAAGAAACTATTGGAGTAAAAGGCTTTCTTGCACCTAGGGATCTCTACTGTAAAGGGATGAGACTTAGTAGCTTGTCGGGTTTGTCGGGGGTAGTTACGTCGGGGAGGTACAAGTGTTTGCAGTTCGTCAGAGCATTCACCATTAAAGTATTTGTAGAACAGGCAGAGGGATGCAACATCTCGTCGATGGGACAGAGGTTGAAGCCTAGATAACAGTTCAGGATCTATCAGGTTGGCGACTCTTTTTTGAACCCTGTCCAGGAGCGAGAGACAAGCAGCAGATGCACCAGCCCAGATGTGACAACAGTACTCCATACATGGGCGAATGGTTGCCTTATAGAGGTATAGGATACTGGCAGGCGTAAGTAGTTTTCTAGCACGGTAGAGGGAGCCAACCTTCCTTGCAGCAGCCTTGGCAATGCTCTCAATGTATCTATTCCAGCTCGTATTCCCTGTAAACGTTAGGCCGAGGAGTTTAAAAGAAGTACTTTCAGGCAATGTGTTCTTGGCCATTGCTATTGGTGGTAGAGAAGGTTTCTTGTAGTTATTGAAGGAAACAAGCTTAGTCTTAGCAGCATTGAATGTGACCAACCATTTTTGTCCCAATTCCACTACGGATTGGAGGTCATCCTCTAGTGTTTCTGCCATTTCCTTGGATATGTGTTCATTTGTTTTCCCCTCATATCTGTTATAGAGAGTGGTGTCATCGGCAAATATACCCATCTCCGAAACAATATTATCAGGGAGGTCGTTTATGAATATCAGGAATAATAGAGGTCCAAGGATAGACCCCTGAGGTACTCCCGCATTTATGTCATATTGTTTGGATGTATGTCCGTCGAGGACAACTTTGATTTTTCTATTACTTAAGAAGGATTTAATTACATTATGAATTCTTCCAGTGATTCCATATGATCTAATTTTCCTTAGAAGACCATCGTGCCATACCCTGTCAAAAGCCTTAGATATATCAAGGGCCACCGCTCTACCCTCCCCTGTTTTATCCAATGAACGGTATATACGTTCAGAAACTACAGTTAAGATATCTGCTGTTGAACGGGCTTGCCTGAATCCATATTGTTTGTCAGTCAGGAGTTTAGCAGCTGTTAGGTGCTGGACTAGGGCTTGATTAACTAAGGACTAAAATATTTTGTCAAAAAGCGGGAGGAGGCTAATGGGGCGATAATTTAGTGGGTCAGTTCTTTCACCAGAATTCTTGAAGACTAGTACCACAGAGGCGGTTTTCCAGCAGTCGGGAAAACAAGTTTCGTTAAGGCATTTATTGTAAAGTTTAGACAGAACTGGAGCAACCTCGGCAGAGCATTTTTTTAATAGCATTGAATATAATAAACTAGTTATAACCAAAGTTTCATTTCATTCAGACAAAATACTTAGAGTTGGGGCCCGTTTTTTTTGGTCACCCTGTATTAAAGTGAATTGTTCAAAAATCAAATTATGTTGTCGCATCGATTAAAACAGTAAACATATTTCAAAAATGTAAAATTTTAAAAAATCATCTATTGATTAACAAAACTGCAAAACATTTTCACTGGTAAGAATAAATTCCTTTCAGAAATACGTCTGTTTGCACCAAATTATATTTTCAGGTGTTATGGTACAACAATTCCGTCGATAACTTATTTTCATTTTAGTTTTCTAAAATTTACTTCACAAACCAGTCATTTCCTTCCACATTCAAGTTTTTATTATATTACATTCAACATTTTAATATATAATATTAATTATATTATATATATATCTGTTATTCCTAATATTCATAAATGACCTCCCTGACAAAATTACATGTGAGATGGGTATATATGCTGATGACACAACGCTCTATGACAGGAAAACAAATGAACACATATCTAAAGAAATGGCAGAAACACTAGAGGATGACCTCCAATCTGTAGTGGAATGGGGACATAAATGGATGGTCACATTCAATGCTGCTAAGACTAAGCTGGTTTCATTCAATAATTACAAGAAACCTTCTCTACCACCAATAGCAATGGCTAATGACTATCTGAAAGTACATCTTTTAAACTGCTCGGCTTAATGCTCACAGGAAACACGAGTTGAAACAATTACATTGAGAGTATTGCCAGGACCGCTGCGAAGAAGGTGGGTTCTACCAAGCTAGAAAGATACTAACGCTCGAAAGTATTCTATACCTCTATAAGGCCACCATTCGCCCATGTATGGAGTATTGATGTCATATTTGGGCTGGTGCATCTGCCACTAGTCTCTCGCTCCTAGATAAGGTTGAAAAGAGAGTCGCCAACCTGATAGGTCCTGAACTGTCATCTAAACTTCAGCCTCTGTCCCATCGACGAAACGTTGCATCCCTCTGCCTGTTCTACAAGTACTTTAACGGTGAATGCTCTGACGAACTGCAAGCACTTGTGCCCCCTCGACGTAAATACCCGGCAAGTCGTTAAATCCCACTCCTACACAGAGATCCGTAGATGTAAGAGAGCCTTCTACTGCAGTAGTTTCTTCCCCAGGACAGCTAGACTTTGGAATTCCCTTCCGGGTCCATGCTTCCCCAACTGTACTAACATGCAGAAGTTCAAATGTAACATGAATTGACAGCTTGCTGCCCAACTCCCTACACAGTACCCCTGATGCCTATGTCCCTGATAGTAGCCCTCTACAACAAAGTGGCAATGTGCCTTGTTTGGAGTGAAAATGTAATAAAAAAATAACATCTGTTTAAATTTTTTTCAGTAATTTATTTGTAGTTACTATTTTATGTAACTCACATACGATGGTATATATTTTAATTATTTTTTGCGAGGGTTGATTAAAAACAAATATTTCTCATTATTTTTCTTACTTAATATTTCTTATATCGCCTCGGACAACGCTGAGAAACGGATCCTGCTAGTTTAAATATTAGTACAATTATAAATAAAGAAGAGTCATTTGTTTCATTTATTTAAAGAATATTTAGTTGAGAAAAAAACAATTATTTTCACGGAAATGAAGGACTAATTTTTTCTTAAATTCTATTGACTCTGGCAGACACTGATTATTTTAAAATAAGTATTTTCATTAGTAAATTATACAGATTGATGTAGAAAACACTGTGAAATTTTCGCGGGTCACACTGGAATTTTTAAGTAACAGACCATGAGTAAATTTGAAGCCGTACTTAACATGATGTCATTCAAATGTGTCAGGCCATTTCCAAAATTAACGCATTGTTAAAATTGGCCTTGTTTCAGAATAATATAAATATGTGTTCTTTCATACAACAGTGGCGATACTATTTGAGACAATATCTATAGAGGACGATGTAGGGAGTTGACCAGCGAGATTTCACACATTTAAACATCTGCAAGTTAGTACAATCGGGGAAGCAATAAACAGAGAGGGAATTCCGAAGTTTAGCAATCTGAGTAAAGAAAATATTAGAGTAGAAAGTTTTCCGGCATCTAAGGAGCTATTCAGTGAAGAGGTGGGATTTTGTTGCTTGTTAGATTAGTTGAGAGTATGTTAAAGAGACACCAGTGCTAGGAGTTCGTCATAGCATGTTATTGAGCAACGTTTAGATTATATACAGGAGAACTTCCCCACCGTCCAATTCTTCATCTTGTAGCTGGTCTGTCTGGCAGTTTGCAGCTTTGCATGAAGGGTCACGAATTTGAGTTTTTTTTTTTTTGACAAAATGGAAGAAGCTTATCAAAATCGAACGATTGATACTTTTATCAAATCCGAAAAACTTGTAGATTATTGGAAGAAAATTGTGTCCAGGAATGGTTTCGATTTTTAAGAATATTTGTCTTTGAATAAATTTTGGTCTAAAAACAATTATAATTTTAACACTGTGCACAAACTTTTTTCTCAACTTAATATACACGCGTGCAGATACTAACCTTGATTGTCTTTATGTGAGTAGCATATCGTTCACACACTTGTGCAGCATACGACGCCGTCCGAGAGTCTCCTGTTATTTTCGACAACTTCTCAGCTTTGTCTTTTAATGAATTGAAACCTCCATCCTGACTTCTAGAATCTTTAAGAAATGTCTGAAAATAAAAAAATTTAACATTCGACATTTTGATGATCGGAAGAAATGCATTTATGAATACAAAAGACCAAAATACGTTTAAAGCGTATACTTAAAAAGCAATGACTTGAACACAAATATTCCTTTAAATTCTTAAAAAAAAGAAAATCATATTTTGTATAAAGAATGTCTCCAAGAAGTAATAAAGGAAACGAAATAAGAAAAACTATAGGTTTTAGTCTATTAAAAAAAAGTTATAACTACTAAATTGATGGCTGAATATGGTTAAATTTGTGCTCACTTTTGCATCAAATAAACAAATATTAAACAGACACTATAATACTTTGTTCGTTGCACCTTATCATGACAAAGGTCATACAAAATTTTACCCAGATTGACTCAGTAGTTTCCAAGAAAAAGTGAACCGTAAATACTAATCCTAACTAATCCGTGTATCAAACGGATACCATAATACTTTGTTCGATGCACCTTATCATACCAAAGATCCATACAAGATTTCAGCAGAAAAAGTGAAACAGACAGATATAATACAGATAACAAGTCATGTTTACTACTACGTCTGTAGATTAATGATTTTTTTTCTGGGTTAAAACTTAATGAATCCCACATGTTTTCTATAAAAAGGGGTTTATCACAGACAATCAGGGCGGTACTATCAAACAGTTTGAATGCATCAACAGATGCCCTCCTTACCAACTAGCTGGGGCCAACGACTATCAACTTATGGGAAACTTTAAAGGTTAGAGAAAAATGTGAAAAAATTCTGTGCAGGCCACAAATGGTTTCATGTTAATTTGGTTACTAAATGAAAGATCGTCTCCATCTAACGTCCATTTATTATTATGCATGTAAAATTGAGAAAATTATGCTTAGTTTTTAGATAAACACGATATCAGATAAAATTTGGTCGCCATTTTGTTTTGCTTTGGTTCGTTAAGGTAATGCTGACACATATGAAGCATGCTATTTCCAATTTTACATGCATAACACTAAATGAATTTTAAATAGAAATGATTCCTCAATTGTAAGCCAAATATAAGTTAAGATAACAAGTAAAACTACATAGGAACTTTATTATATTATCAAGTCAATAAGGGTCACAGAAAGAGGACTAAGAGAGAAACCTCTTAGAAAGAAGAAAAAAGGAGGAAATCTATTATTTACTCCTCTTAACTGGGTAGAGCTGTTTTTATCCAGATAGGTTTGCGTTACCATTCAAAATTTATCATTTTTCAGCTTATTTTTTATTACTATATATATATAAGATGTATTATACATAGATTTTCAGCATTTACTCAGTACATGAGTAGAGTTATATAGTATTTTTTTTTAATATATATATATATATATATATAAACAACGCCTCTCCAAACAGTAGGAAATAACAATGTTATCAATAAGTTTAAATGCCCTTTGAGAGAGTCTAACTCCCATAATAATATTAAAGCTACTAGTTACATAGGTTTTATGACAACTACCTACCGTGCCGTCTCACCATGCATCCTCTAAATTCCAGCTCAATTTATCGACATTTACAAAATCATAACTATGCTCTTCTAATTAATGACACACAAATAATATATCGCAAAATAAATTTTTATAACGTTAATACTTCAATGTACCAAAGAGCTACATAAAAACTGAACAATCTACAATTAATATTTTCTTATCAAAACTAATAATATTTTTAAATGTTTAGCTTAAACACTATTTTTATCCTGTGGCGCTAATTCTGACATAGGGAATTTAGGCTGTTCACGTTTCTCCTGAACAGTCTGGCGTCTGTCTATAAACGCTCGTATCACAGTTACTTTTGAGATTCCCTCCTTTTTTTTTTTTACCTCTTGTGTTCATTTGCTTTTTTTACCTGGTGATGATTCGATGAAGAATCAAAAACGTTCGTGACATGTTATGGAACTTTTATTAATTTTTCTTTTTTAATTTTTACACAAAACAGATCATAAGAAAATAAAAAAGGTATAATTAATATTTTTAACAATGCTTAAATAACAAATGTTGTTTAATGTCACACAATATGTATATGTACAGAGTGGAACAATAAAATTGTCGCCCTAAAGAAAACAACGCTACAACTTCATTTTAAAACTTTTATTGAAAAAATCAATTCAGATAACTTGTTTATGTAGTCGACCTGATATCTATTCAATGTAGCCGCCTTCAGCCTCAATCATTGCCTCAATACGGGTCTGGAACTAGGAGCATGCCTTTTCCACAAGCGCCGGCAGGAGCTCGGTGGATGGCGATGATCAGACGGGCTTTGGTGTTGTGGAAGGACGTGTTGGTGATGTTCTCAACATATGACGCACTGAAGTAGTCCATCGGATTCAGGTCCGTGGAGGAGGGGGGGGTGCAATGTATTTATCTAAGCTAGAAGGGACGCCCAGCATAGTCCAGTATTAAAATACGCTTAAATATGACACTTTAATTTATGTAAATTTCGTATATAGTATTATAGAGTCAATTTTCTATTCATTCTTATATATTATAAAGGTGTGATTAAAAAAAGATATATAGCCATATGACTTGGATGCATAGGCTTTAATCGAAACCGAAACTAAAACTTCTGAAGAATATATATATATATATATATAACTTGAGTTCTTTCAGCTATAATTGAAACAGAAACCAAAACTTATGAAGAATTCTTGGTAAAGTTATTTATTACAAGAAACAGAAGATCGTAACAATTAAACGACAGTCATTCGGAAGAAAAAAGATGTAAGCATGATACACAAAATAAAACACACGTTATCATTTTAATATTTAGATATTAAGCTGGAACAAGAAAACTAAAGATGGCGGAACATTTGCTGCGAATGTTATTTTTGCATAGTTTTCATTTTGAATAATCAGTTTTTAAAAGGAGTTAAGAATATCCGACATAAAAAAAATTGCTGAGAAGATGCAGATTCCAAATCTGCAATTAGCTTGGCTCTCAGACCAACCGCTAAACTGTGATGCAGCGACATACAAGCAATCTTACTGTATATATTAGATTATCTCTATATAAATAAAATGAACTCATTTTTTCCCGTCTGATTTTGACATTAATAGGATTAAAAATCAAGATATTTCATGCAAATATAATATGCACAAATGGCAGAACAATATCTGAGGTGTGTTATAGGCTTATTATTTCTCAAATTCCTTGATAATCTTAGATTTCTATACTTTTTCTGCTGAGAAGTCACGGCCAAAATCGGTTAAGATCAATGGAAGTGGTAAAATATTTTCTCTCTAATAAATTCCTCCTCCCCCTGCCACCACTTAACACCATTTGGGGATCGTTCACAAGGAACAGTTGAGAAGAGAGCACCGGTTTGGCTTCGTAGTTCTTTCATGTGAAGTTATTTAAAATCACTAAACTGAGCTGCAGTGCTCTGTGGCGTAGTGGTTAGCGTGCTGGACAATTCACATTATATTTTCACGTTCGCGCCGACCTACCGTAGTCGTTTTTTTTTTTGTTTTTGTTTTTTTTCCTAAACAACTGGAATGGACTTTTCTTGGTGGCCGAACTGTTAACGTTGCAGATGTTTTTTTTTGTTTTTTTTTTTCACACTTTATTTTCCTACTTTTACTCATGACTCCGGGTTTGATCCTTCCTACTTACCTACCATAACATTTTTTAAAACTCCCCCCCCCCTGTCCCGGAAACAAACACTCGGGCAACGCCGGGTACCCCCGCTAGTCACAGATAAAATGAAACTATCGGCGTTAACATAATCAACAAAGGTTTAGTAATTTAAAAAAAAAAAAAAAAATCAGTGATGCTATTCAATTACTTCAAACTGGTTTTCAAAAGAAAAAAAAAAAAAAAAAAAAACTGTCAGGATATTTACAAAAAAAAAAAACCCAAAAAACTTGCAGAACCAGTTTTGTTCACTGTGTATTAAATATTAGATGTATCCATGCAGCTGTATAAGAGGCTTTGTCTGTCAGTCGCACTTAAAGTTTGAAAAAACAGTTTTTGGTGATTGTTCAGTTAATAGGAAAAAAAGTGATAAAAACTTTACAACAAATAACTCTTACCAAAGGCAAGAAAATTTCATCTTTTATTAAGCCGCATAACTTTTCAGTCATGGAATTTTTTTTGATTTTATGTCACAACTTCTAAAAACAATATGTCGACCACGTAAGATAGAATAATTTGGTATAGTGAAAATTATTTTGAAATAAAGAACTTTAGAACAGTTTCAGTAAATTAAACGTATACAGATTGGCCAACAAATGACAGTTTTTAGTTGTAAATTTGTTTAATTTTTGATTTTTCGATTGTTAAACAAACGACATTGAATCTTCACATCAAGTACAGAATGGCAGCCATCTTGAATCTATCTGAACTTAGTCTTGAAACATCAAGCCTATAGGAGGAAAACAGTCAGCAGAAAGATAGTTCTACAAACCTGCAGTTATTGGAAATAAAACAAGTTTCTAAAAACTGGAATAGAAAACTATAATTTTTTTATGTTTATGAATTTTTGAGATGAGACTTGATAAATCTGTATTTAAATTACTGTTCTCGCCTTCAGCGTTATTGTTATAGTACAATATATACTTCAAGTTGGAGGTTACATCGGCTAAAACGTAGTGAGCATAACACATTCAAGATGAGAACAATAATTCAAATAATCCAATCATTTTTAACGCAAATAGGTCACAAGTTGCTTTGGACTGATTTCTCAATAGAATTTCATGTAAAAAAAATTTTTTTTTCAAATTTATAAAAAATGTTTACTTCTGCTCTCCATGACTGGAGGACATTCAAAATCTGGTTTCAAAATTAAGGGAATTGTAAGAAATCTAAGATTGGAACAGATGCCTTGATTAGACAAATATAAACCCAATAAAATCTCTGAAAACAAATTCTTACAATGAACACAAAGAAATGTAAATTGCTGTCATATACTAAACTACAAGAGCAGCCGTTCCAGGATGAGTTCAATCAATTCCTCGAACCATTTTTCTTCTACTTTTACGTCTGTTTAGGATGATTAAAATCAATACGTAATATTAAATCTTATTTCAAGAACCCGTATTCTAGTTTCAAGCAAATTCATCAGATCGTTTGGATTCTAGAAAATGTCTAAGTTATTTCTCAAGGCACGTACATGTGTAGCAGCACCATTATTATTTTCATTTTGAATTCAATTTGATCAAATAAAATCATGTTACTAAAAACAATATTAAAGACTTTCGAGCAGCAGCAGATATGGACGGTTAGTTATATCTAAAAGTTAGCAATTTCAAATGAGGGAAAATATGAATAAAAAATAAATAAGATTTTTTTTAAAAAATAGAGAATTATAATATATGAAGCTACTTGAACGAAAAAAAAAAAAAAAAAAAAAAAACCCGGACCCGTTGAGTTGGCCATTGAACTCTGGTTAGATTATTCAGCATTCTCTTACCTTAAGGAATTCTAAATGTTTCGCTTTGGCAGACAAGTCAGGTTTTAAGGAAGAACTTTCTCTCAATTTAGTTTCTGCCGTTTTTAACCACTGAGATAAGATTCCATATTCCTGATCGTATTCTTGCCACAGAGCAACAGTCTTATCGAGATCTTTTCTGGAAAAAAAAAAAAAAAAAAAATGGAGACTCAAATAAGATTCTTTCTTTTCCAGAATGTAAGAAATGGTAAATAATTTTGATAAATCAAAACGAATTGAATTTTTTTTACTATTTGAAATCTTAAAAAAAATTATTATTTAAATGATTAAACCTGTTTTTTTTTTTTAATACATTCTTTTATGGGATATTCTTTGCTGAATTTAACTCCTTATTTATGAAACGAAGAAAATTTATTTTCAAAAAGTTATTTCATTTTTGTACTTTCTAATATACTAGACTGGGTGCCCGGCGTTGCCCGGATGTTTGGAGGTGTGGGTTGAGAAAAAAAAAAGTTATAGTAAGCAGGCAGGCTCGAACCCGTATTGCGAAGGAGGAAAAGAATGTGACACCCCCCCCAATAAAAACTGACGTCTTTGCTGTTGCGCAGATCGCTAAACCAAAAGTGATGTAGATTTAAATTAAGGCTAGACAATCGAAGAGGTGATGATTTCGAAAATATCGGCGAAAAAAGCGACCCCTCTCCTCGCTGTAGAAAAGTGCTCAGTTGAGGGTGAAGGAATTAATACATACATACATTTAAACAGACAGGTGAGATTTATATTATAGATGTCACTTTTATGGGCCTAACTGATAAATGACCCAATTAATCTGAGAATTGAAGGAAAATTTCCATGGTGTCTTTAGATTTTGTAAAATTGCCACCTAAATTTAAGCTTATTTGAATATTCTCTTTACATATCGATTTCTACACACACACACACACATTATTAAACATAAAAAAAACAGTACATCTTACATTCAAAAGCAATAAAATTGTACATAAAATTTGACGGGGTATCATAGCTCAGCTTGCTGCTATAGTTTCAAATGATCTGAAATAAAAGCAAGAGGAGACTTGATTCCAAATATTTATCATATGTTATATCTCCCCTCTTTTGAAAATAGGGTATGATTATGAATATCTCTAGTAACAAATAATCCTTATACACTGAAATATACTCCGTGTATGAAAACCAAAGAGGGGAGATAGAACATATGAGAAATATTTGGAATCAAGTCTCCCCTTGTTGTTATTTCAGATCATTTGAAACCATAGCAGCAAGTTTTAGTTTCCCCTCCATCAAGGACAGAGGTTTTAGGTAAATATCAGATATTTTGTAATTCATATGCAAAACTACGAAAACAAAAGACTGATTGAAACAGTTTATGGCTGTAAAAAAGTGCCAAAAATAGGCTCTGGATGATGGATGATCCCGTTAATGTGCGACCTTAATGGCAAATATCACATAGCCCACTACACGATTCAGGTCATTAGCTTTCCAATGAGCCTTCATTTGTTAAATTCTGATCAATGATCGCTGAGAGTTGGAACTTATAAAATTGCCAAAATAGGTGGTGAATATATATATATATATATATATATATATATATATATATATACACTCATAGCCAAATTGAATATGGAAATGTTCATATCTTTAGTTCTATGAGACGAAACATGAAAATTAGCAAGCCTATTGAAGATTATAATACTATTCTATGGTCAAAATTTTATGGCAATTAGTAAAAAAGAACCTCTATTTTCAAATCAATAAAATATGCCCAAATTTGCCTACATTTGTATATATAGTGTCCTGGCAGGCCAGCTTCAGTTTTACTGCTTTGGTTGTCTCCCCTGTGGCTTTGCCAGACCACTAATATATAAATCCAAATATATTTCATCAAATAATAACGACATTTGGCAAACATTTCCTTTTCCAGTTAACTTTTTTTTTGTATCAAATTTGACAAAAAATATATTTTTGGGATCCTCATCAATTAAACAACAAATTTCCAGATTACAAAAAAAAAATGTTGAACAAATAACTTTTTCAAAATGTTAATTGAGATGGCATTAACAGTCAATTGGGTTATCTCCCCTTTGCAGATTGGCTAAAACTAGATGGATCTGGCTGGCAGTCAATTTGCATAGATGATAATATTTTCAATGTAAAAACTGTATTTTTTTTTACTAAAGAATGTAATTGATGAAACAAGCTGAAGGATTGGCACAATATTTAGTAGTGGTTCCAATTCTCCATGTAAGCTTAAAATAAAGTGTTGAGAAGACTCTAGAAAGCAAGTTTTTGCGGAAAAAGATCAACTCATTGTTTCGTTGTACTTGTAATCATTAGAAATGCAGTCGGTTGAAACATGATAACCAGTTTGTATGCAAAGAGTGCAAGACATCAGAGACGGATGAGATGTATATAAGTATATTTGAATCGCGAAACAATTGAGGTTGTCCAGAAATATTGGAATACAGGAGGAAACTGGTGTTGATATGATTGCAAGAGGCAGAAGGAACATTACAAAATAAGGACCAACCTTGTTGTCATCAACAGAAAATAACATCTAGAAAAGACCTTAAAAGTGAATGGAGTCAGTTTGAAGTACTTTTATCATTACAAACCAGCAAAGTGTTACCACCGCCGTCAACCAAGGGAAGAATCTATCAGGCATATCAATGCAGCGTGGCAACAATACTTCATCTTAGGATTTACTTGACTCTTATGCAGACAGATTGTACAGAATAGGATACTTCATTGGTTTTATCGCATTGAAGGAAAGGATAAGAGGACTTGGGTTAGTAGATGTAGAACAGTTGAGTTAGCAAGGTCAGTTAGCAGCAAAAGGCAAAAAAAAAAAAAATATCTGGGGAGAAGTGATAAAAATTTGTGAGAAATAGGGATAATGAAAGAGATAGGTTGGTTTGAAAATCAATTTCTAAAAGTTGTCCAACACATGCCAGCATGTAAAACAGATGTTAAACTGATGATGGTGGTGGTGATGATGATGATTCTCCAAATAATGTGTTTGAATGAGATGCGACTTGTGTAAACACTTTTACAATCTTGTCAATAACATAATCAGCAACAAACCCTGGACATGTAAGAGCGACGGTGGAGAACTGCAAAATGTACTGATCATCTCAACATGGAGATGAGAGTGATTGGTCTTGCTATACAAAACTTCTTCATGTATATATTCTGTATATAAAAATGACATATGAAATCAGGAACCAAAGTTAATAGATTTGCTCCCTTAAACACCCCCCACCCCATTATTCTAGAGAGCGCCAAGAGCTTGCTGCATGTATGCCCAACTAGCAGGAGATCTACTGAAACTTTTTGATATTCCTAATGTATTCATTTTTTTTTAAATTTGGCAGTTGAAATTATTTTTAAATCATATGACAACAAAGTAAAGGTTTATATAAAATCTAATAATCATATTTTGTCAAATGTTCAATTAAGTATTTATTGAATTCTTTTCTAGCGCTATACTAACCAAAAGATTTTTCTTTTTCCAAACAAAAATATTGGTAAATATTACGTCCAAAATGAAATGCAACCTAAAACGTTTAGAAAAAGCATTTGACCATTCAAAAATGCTTAATTGATGGTAATCGATTTTTTTGTGTCACTTGTTTTTCGAGCATCTTGTGTTCATTGATATTTTCTCTGAGATCCAAAGTGGAATTCAGGAATGATTAACCACATTGTTATTTTATTTATGCACTTTTGAATCCAGGAAATCATTTTTCATTTCTAGTAATAAGACATTTTTTTGTGCAACACATAATAGCTGGTCTATAGCAAATTATATACATATATATATGTGTGTGTGTGTGTGTGTGTGTGCGTGGAATGAGTTATCTTATATATATACATATGTGTGTGTGTGTGTGTAGAATGAGTTATCTTATATATATACATATATATGTGTGTGTGTGTGGAATGAGTTATCTTTTATATATATATATATATATATATATAACAATAACTTAGTGATTAGATGGAGGGAGGCATTTCATATGTTCACAAAAAAAAATTGTCAAAAACTTACTGTGTTTCTTTCATTTTCTGGATGGTTGAATTCCATAATTTGGTAGACTTTTTACGGCTATTCTTCAGTTCTTCCTGTTTTTCTTGAGACAGCACTGGGGCGATTTTCTCCATTTTATTAATGGTAGCTTTTCTTTTTTCCTCATCTTCAGAAACAGTGGCCAATATGTCCTGCAATAATTAAAAATGTCTCAACAATAACTTAGTTGCTCAAGAATAGAAGACGTGCACAAAAAACGCAAGTAGTAAAAATACTCGTAAACTTGTTTTTGAGAGTTTCAAAGTGTTCTGTGGAACTCTAGTGCTAAAGCTGACATATTCATGTAGAACAACTTGTACTCACTCTTGTGGCATAATACGGAGCCCCAACTCCTCACATTGGGGGGATTTATACCCAACTTTCCTTGTACTCTAATGGAGACGAGTGTATTTTAACATGTGCATTTATAAACATGATGACTTCAGAGCTTGTCATAAATCAAGTTTTTATCCAACTGGTGTTTGACATGTTTATATAAAGTCCAGGGGAGGAGGGGGGGGACAAACTGTGTCTAAAGGTCAAAGGTAATAAACTAATGAACGTGTCACCTAAGACTTGTTAATTAATAATATCTCGGTCTCTTCGTTTTTAATATGCATCTTGTCCGTCCAGTTTTATCACGTTTAGACCTGGTGAGCTAGTTGGTGTACTCAGGACGCAACAGCAATTCCAGAAATGTCACCACGACACAAGCAAACAAAGATACTCTCCGGAAAATGGTCATAATCTATCCTTGTGTGGCAACAGGTAAATAGGGATTTACATTAGAAAAGTCAGTGAATTTTTCTTGTTCGACATTTAAAACAAATAACAAAACTGAACAAAAATTTTTAAAAAGCATAAGGCAAGCTGAATCAACAAATAATTTATTTTGCAGCAAATACAATTAAAATGTCTGCGTTTTAGCGAAAATGTGCTGCAATTAAATTTATTAATTGGTCGAGATAAGCATAGTCTTCTTCAGACGAACTTGGCAAATTATAGTTCTAGAGATTTGTAGCATTACCTGTCTTTATCAACACAATTACAGACTCTCACCAGAGGGCGTTTTCAAGCACAAGTTATCTTACCTTTGAAATCTATCAGTGGCGGTACTATTGAGCATTATGAAAATCATCGCAAAAGCAAATTCACTGTCTTACTTCCATCATTGGCCTCAACAAAACACATCACAGACTCTCTCGCTCTTTTCCATGCAGAACCTGATTCAGACAACATTGTCTATCTTCCTGTGATATAAAGACACTTGCAACAATGTGCACACCGACACTCTACTTGCTATGTAGGATTTCTCATCTCTATTTACATATGCAGCATTCTATTCAGACTTTGTTAAACACGTGGATACAGCCAACTATCAATAACATTGTGCCAACATACAAACATTTGAATGTAATGTGAACAAATATCTTGCGACACAAGCTATCTAACAGATATAAACATAGCTCATGTCAATATAAAAAAAAGCTTAATTTTCGCAGTTTTCACTATAGTAGTCGATGTTTCTGGCTGCTTTGAAAAATGTTTTGGGGTCAAATGGTGATATTTATTCAGAAATCAAAAAAATCTCATCTTGTTTTTTGCATTTCGGAATTTTTGTCATATATTTGGCTGACAGAATGCGAACAATCTACCATAGATAAAATTAGTTTCAGTTTGAAATTTTATATAGATTTCAAGTTTGACAAAGATTTTCGCATTCAACAAGATGCACCTGGAAAAGCTCAGAGTGAAACGTTATTTTGCAACCAGTCATCTTGCGATGCTTCACAAACAGTTTTTTTTTTCTTTTTTTGCTAAACAATTTTGTTTTGATGGAATTCCTCCAAGATAGAACAGGACTTGAAAAAAAAAAAAAAAAAAAAAGAATCAAACCACTACGTACATCTTAGATTTTGATACAAGTTACTCTATTTGATTAGCTGACACATGGAACAGAACACATTACTATGGGATTGTTTCACTGGAAGCTACAACAAGGTCCTCTTCAAATCCAATATCAACAAATACTTGTTAGAAATCATCCTCGTAAAGCATCAAACTAGTTCATTTCATTCATCCTTTTCAAGCCTACAATTTTGATGGTACATTGGTTCTAAGTACTGCTGATCATTTCCCCTTGATTGTGCCCAAAAGGGATCAGAGGATATCAAGAATTCACCATTGTCAGACTCTCCAATTAGGGCTCTTGCAAGATGAATAATCTACGTCTCCTAATGTAGCCATCTCAAAGGTAGAGTAAGAAGTAATTTTTATTGCTGTGCATAATAATCGTTGCTTTTGTTTTATAATTATGAACTGTAATAAATGCGTTAACCACCTCTTGGTCTAATGATGGTTATGCTTGAAATATATATTTCATATATGAGCTTTGAAACACTGTTCCACTGCCCTGCTTCCCAGTTGAATACAACACGGTAGCCTCCAAATCCAATGTAAACAAATTCTTATCGAACTTTCCCCATAAATAATCAAATTCTACCCAATTTACACCATTAATGATTACTACACTACCACCTTACATTCATTAACCCTTATCCTCGAGTGGCCTTCAGGGCTTGATAAATGGTGACTCTCAAATAAAAAAGATAACATATTCTAATACTTTCATAATATTCTTGATATTTCAACTGGCACTCAATCTATCTCATGAACCTTGATTAGATTTTGGCCTTGATAAGTGGCGATGCATTGACGCAAATATACACCATGATGAATCATCTTCAGAAACAGTGGCCCGTATGTCCTGGAATAATTAAAAATGTCTTAACAATTGATTATTTGTTCAAGATTAGAAGATGTGCACAGAAAACACAAGTAGAAGTACAATCAGACTCATGCTTTTGAGAGCTTTGTTGCGAGACTTCCAAAGTGTTCTTTGGGACTCTCGTGCTAAAGCTAGGATTGGACTGCATGAAGCATAAGATGGACGGGAACTGAGATGCGCATCAAGTATATCTGGATGGTGATAATCAGATTTTGAAGTTTAGCAAAGATTCCCGAATTCGACAAGATGAAGATGGTTATCAATCCTTATCTCAAAAATAATAAAAAAAAAAAAATAATACTAATTTGGGAACTGATACAACCAAATTTTATAATCATCTTTTAAAATAATCAAATTTTGTTCAAACTTTGATCCAGTCTATGATATAAAGGGCAGTTATCTATGTGTATGTTTGTATGTCCTGCTAAAAATTAAAAACTACAAAACAAATAACCACAATGTTGGTATTTTCTTGGTCAGCGGTGCCCTAGATGAATAATATGTAAAATGATAATAAAAAAATAAACAATATTCATTCTTAGTGAGTTAACTGAGCTTTTGTAAAAGGGAGGGGAGTTTTTAAGTTTTATTATGCATTAATTTGGAAACTGATTTCTCAAGGAATCAGTTATATAAAGGGGAATTTTATGTGTATGTTCAGCTTAAGAAGAATGAACTGGGCAGAGGAGAAAGGGGGGGGATGGGAGGAGTAAAGGAGAAAGAAAGGAAGCTAAAGAGGGAGAAAAAGATTACACTTTTACACAGTTGTTATAAAAATAACTATTGTGTCACGTTGTCTTTGAATAAGCAGTCATGTGTTTATGCAGATTTCCTATTTATTATTAGATAGCCAATTTTTTTTAATATTATATTGTACCTAATATATAGCATTAATTTCAAAACTTTAAAAAAAGTACTTGAGTGCTATCAGCTAGATTCAAAGCATTTACTGTTCAAGCCACGTTCCTTATCGATGTAGCTCTCGAGCGATAGGTAAGAAAGGTTTGATATCAAACGACTTGAAGAATTTAATTTAGGCATGTGCAGAAAGAAATAATGTCAGCAAGTTGAAATGAACATTTTCAACTTGCCGATATGTGTCTGTATGCATTATTCATCCAAAGATTTTATTGTGTGATTATGAGTATGATTGTTGTTTCCTGTTAATTTCAGTGTTATGTGGCCAGTAGTTTAAGAGTTTATCGGTTAAATATTTACACACAGACACATCTATTGTTTTATTTATAGATAAATCAGATAAATAACTACAGCATCTCAAACTAACATCGCTCACCATAAGGCATATCGTGTGGAAAAAAGGGAAACTAGGTCAACAGGCTCTCTTCTTTCTTTTTCCTTTTGCAGTTTTGGTCGATGTAACCTCCGAACTTCCTCAGGTGTATCTTGTCGAACTCGGGAATGTTTCTGTTGAATTCGGGAATTTGGACGGAATTTGGAGTGGAACCCTTTATTTACTTCATGGGGGTAGCATGCTCTTGTTCCATCAGCCATGACTGGTTAGAGGTCCTAAGTAATTCGCAACTGTATTTTTCAGAAACTGAGGATTGCACCTTCAACTGTGGCGCAGTGGTTAGAGAACTTGGAAAAACCAATTGCAAAAAGTGATATTCTTTTGAAGGTTGAAGGTTCAATCCTCAGTGTGGCTGACCAAAAAATACAATTGCGAATTTCTTAGGACCTCTATCCAGCCATGGCTGACGGAACAGGAGCACGCTACCCCCGTGGGGTTCCATTCAAACTTCCGTCCAAATTCCCGGGTTCGACAAGATACACCTGAAGAAGGTAGGAGGTTACATCGACAGAAACGTTGTGAAAATAACACTCAAGATGACAACAGTAGTCTGATGAATCCAAATAATATGAAAAATAAACAGTAACATAATTTTAGTGTGGGGGATCAGTTTCACATATAAATTTAACAATGATACTCCATTTCCTGGTTATTCTAGCGGCCTATGGCAATTAACAATTTTGTTTTTATTATGGAGAAAAATTTTGTATGTTATTTCTTTGGATGAGCAATAATGTGTCATTTGTTATTTGTCAGTCAGAATCAGGGTTAGCGTTAAACATATACAGGGTGCCCCCCAAAAAACGGGCCCCAACTCTAATTAGGCTCCGTTTCTTAGTGTTTTGTCTGAATGAAATAAAACTTTGGCCATAACTAGTTTATTATATTCAAAACATCACATCAAAACACTAGGGTCTTTGGCCTTTTTTTCTCTGTTCTACAGCATATGTTCTAGATGGCCTCCATTTAGCTTTTGTTTTTGTTTTTTTTTGGGGGGGGTCACCCTGTATTAGTTAACTGCCCTAAAAAGTTAAAATGACCCCAAAAACGTATAATCTCATTGGAGTGGGGGTATTTAGTATCCGTCCCCTTCAAATTAATTGCTAGCTGGAGGGTGGATACGTTTTGGTAACATTTAATACCAAGTTTCTTTCCTTTTACATTGGCTTTCGGGTCAAGATCAAAGTGTAGTATCTGTTCCGGCAGATACTGCAAGCTATGACTAGCTATGACTAGCAAAGACCAGATGTGGGGGCAACCCCACATGCCTGACCTTTAACCAGCTCCCATTTCCCACCTCTCGGGAGCTGGTCCCCTTTTTCCCTTCCCCCTCCCTTCACTCCTCACATTAAAAATTGGCCTTGTGCCTAATTTGCTCGGTGGGGGAGCAAATAAATACCATCTGTTCCGGCAGATGCTGCAAGCTATGACTAGCTATGACTAGCAAAGACCAGATGTGGGGGCAACCCCACATGCCTGACCATTAACCAGCTCCCATTTCCCACCGCTCGGGAGCTGGTCCCCTTTTTCCCTTCCCCTCCCTTCACTCCTCACATTAAAAATCGGCCTTGTGCCTAATTTGCTCGGTGGGGGAGCAAATAAATACCATCTGTTCCGGCAGATACTGCAAGCTATGACTAGCTATGACTAGCAAAGACCGGATGTGGGGGCAACCCCACATGCCTGACCTTTAACCAGCTCCCATTTCCCACCTCTCGGGAGCTGGTCCACTTTTTCCTCCCCCCTCCCTTCACTCCTCACATTAAAAATCGGCCTTGTGCCTAATTTGCTCGGTGGGGGAGCAAATAAATACCATCTGTTCTTCAGATGCTGCACTTCTATTTCTTGTTCTCTTTCGGTGGAGGAGAAATCCTTCACGACTGAGACAATTTTTATTTTTGTACCTTTTCTCCACGTTAAAAAACGACCCTGGTGTCTAACTCTGTCCCGTGGGGAGGCATAGTAAATAGGTACAATTATAAGAAAACTTTTCAATGGCTGATAGCAATGATTAATTACACCCTACCTGAAAGCTCTTCCTTCAAACTCCTCGGCTTAACATCACATGCAAAATGAACTGGAAGAAATAAACTGAAGACAATGCAAAAGCTGCTGCAAAGCAGGTGAGTTCCCTTTACCGTGCTAGAAAAATACTTGCACCTGAGAGTATTCAGTATCTCTACAAAGCCATAACTAGGCTGTCATTCTTGGACAGCATAAAAAAAAAAAAAAGTGTACAATCTAATAGGCCCCACACTGTCAACCAATCTCCAACCCCTGTCCTATCGTTGCAATGTTGCATCTCTGTGCCTGTTTTACAAGTATTTTAATGGAATGTTCTCTGATGAAATCATTACACTTGTAGCCCCCTTGACATGCATATTCCCAATAAACCTGTTTAGCAACAAAATCCCACCCCTTCATTGTCAAGGTCCCTAGATGCTGGAAAACATTCTACTCTAATAGATTTCCTTGGACTGCTAGACTTTGGAATTCCCTCCCTGTTACCTACTTCATTGTCCATACTAACATGCAGAAATTGAAGTGAAATCTAAACTGACATTTCGTTCATTTCCTCAAAACATGACCTCAAATAAGTTTTGTTTGTGGTTGAACGTATAAAAGGTAATTCTATGTATTTTTATTCTATTTTGATTCATTTAATAACATGACCTCAAATAAGTTTTGTTTGTGGTTGAACGTATAAAAGGTAATTCTATGTATTTTTATTCTATTTTGATTCATTTAATAACATGACCCCAAATAAATTTTGTTTGTGGTTGAACGTATAAAAGGTAATTCTATGTATTTTTATTCTATTTTGATTCATTTAATAACATGACCTCAAATAAATTTTGTTTGTGGTTGAACGTATAAAAGGTAATTCTATGTATTTTTATTCTATTTTGATTCATTTAATAACATGACCCCAAATAAATTTTGTTTGTGGTTGAACGTATAAAAGGTAATTCTATGTATTTTTATTCTATTTTGATTCATTTAATAACATGACCCCAAATAAGTTTTATTTGTGGTTGAACGTATAAAAGGTAATTCTATGTATTTTTATTCTATTTTGATTCATTTAATAACATGACCCCAAATAAGTTTTGTTTGTGGTTGAACGTATAAAAGGTAATTCTATGTATTTTTATTCTATTTTGATTCATTTAATAACATGACCTCAAATAAGTTTTGTTTGTGGTTGAACGTATAAAAGGTAATTCTATGTATTTTTATTCTATTTTGATTCATTTAATAACATGACCTCAAATAAGTTTTGTTTGTGGTTGAACGTATAAAAGGTAATTCTATGTATTTTTATTCTATTTTGATTCATTTAATAACATGACCCCAAATAAGTTTTATTTGTGGTTGAACGTATAAAAGGTAATTCTATGTATTTTTTATTCTATTTTGATTCATTTAATAACATGACCCCAAATAAGTTTTGTTTGTGGTTGAACGTATAAAAGGTAATTCTATGTATTTTTTATTCTATTTTGATTCATTTAATAACATGACCTCAAATAAGTTTTGTTTGTGGTTGAACGTATAAAAGGTAATTCTATGTATTTTTATTCTATTTTGATTCATTTAATAACATGACCCCAAATAAGTTTTATTTGTGGTTGAACGTATAAAAGGTAATTCTATGTATTTTTATTCTATTTTGATTCATTTAATAACATGACCCCAAATAAGTTTTGTTTGTGGTTGAACGTATAAAAGGTAATTCTATGTATTTTTTATTCTATTTTGATTCATTTAATAACATGACCCCAAATAAATTTTGTTTGTGGTTGAACGTATAAAAGGTAATTCTATGTATTTTTATTCTATTTTGATTCATTTAATAACATGACCCCAAATAAGTTTTGTTTGTGGTTGAACATATAAAAGGTAATTCTATGTATTTTTATTCTATTTTGATTCATTTAATAACATGACCCCAAATAAGTTTTGTTTGTGGTTGAACGTATAAAAGGTAATTCTATGTATTTTTATTCTATTTTGATTCATTTAATAACATGACCCCAAATAAATTTTGTTTGTGGTTGAACATATAAAAGGTAATTCTATGTATTTTTATTCTATTTTGATTCATTTAATAACATGACCCCAAATAAGTTTTGTTTGTGGTTGAACGTATAAAAGGTAATTCTATGTATTTTTATTCTATTTTGATTCATTTAATAACATGACCCCAAATAAGTTTTGTTTGTGGTTGAACATATAAAAGGTAATTCTATGTATTTTTATTCTATTTTGATTCATTTAATAACATGACCTCAAATAAATTTTGTTTGTGGTTGAACGTATAAAAGGTAATTCTATGTATTTTTATTCTATTTTGATTCATTTAATAACATGACCCCAAATAAGTTTTGTTTGTGGTTGAACGTATAAAAGGTAATTCTATGTATTTTTATTCTATTTTGATTCATTTAATAACATGACCCCAAATAAGTTTTGTTTGTGGTTGAACGTATAAAAGGTAATTCTATGTATTTTTATTCTATTTTGATTCATTTAATAACATGACCCCAAATAAGTTTTGTTTGTGGTTGAACATATAAAAGGTAATTCTATGTATTTTTATTCTATTTTGATTCATTTAATAACATGACCTCAAATAAATTTTGTTTGTGGTTGAACGTATAAAAGGTAATTCTATGTATTTTTATTCTATTTTGATTCATTTAATAACATGACCCCAAATAAGTTTTGTTTGTGGTTGAACGTATAAAAGGTAATTCTATGTATTTTTATTCTATTTTGATTCATTTAATAACATGACCCCAAATAAGTTTTGTTTGTGGTTGAACGTATAAAAGGTAATTCTATGTATTTTTATTCTATTTTGATTCATTTAATAACATGACCCCAAATAAGTTTTGTTTGTGGTTGAACATATAAAAGGTAATTCTATGTATTTTTATTCTATTTTGATTCATTTAATAACATGACCCCAAATAAGTTTTGTTTGTGGTTGAACATATAAAAGGTAATTCTATGTATTTTTATTCTATTTTGATTCATTTAATAACATGACCTCAAATAAGTTTTGTTTGTGGTTGAACATATAAAAGGTAATTCTATGTATTTTTTATCTATTTTGATTCATTTAATAACATGACCCCAAATAAGTTTTGTTTGTGGTTGAACGTATAAAAGGTAATTCTATGTATTTTTATTCTATTTTGATTCATTTAATAACATGACCCCAAATAAATTTTGTTTGTGGTTGAACATATAAAAGGTAATTCTATGTATTTTTATTCTATTTTGATTCATTTAATAACATGACCCCAAATAAGTTTTGTTTGTGGTTGAACATATAAAAGGTAATTCTATGTATTTTTATTCTATTTTGATTCATTTAATAACATGACCTCAAATAAGTTTTGTTTGTGGTTGAACATATAAAAGGTAATTCTATGTATTTTTTATCTATTTTGATTCATTTAATAACATGACCCCAAATAAATTTTGTTTGTGGTTGAACGTATAAAAGGTAATTTATGTATTTTTATTCTATTTTGATTCATTTAATAACATGACCCCAAATAAGTTTTGTTTGTGGTTGAACGTATAAAAGGTAATTCTATGTATTTTTATTCTATTTTGATTCATTTAATAACATGACCTCAAATAAGTTTTGTTTGTGGTTGAACGTATAAAAGGTAATTCTATGTATTTTTATTCTATTTTGATTCATTTAATAACATGACCTCAAATAAGTTTTGTTTGTGGTTGAACGTATAAAAGGTAATTCTATGTATTTTTATTCTATTTTGATTCATTTAATAAAGT
Organism: Euprymna scolopes; assembly: GCF_053919585.1. Lineage (NCBI taxonomy): Eukaryota > Metazoa > Mollusca > Cephalopoda > Sepiida > Sepiolidae > Euprymna > Euprymna scolopes. Next base: position 129,140,770 of record NC_136496.1, on the reverse strand, counting down.
TTTGAAACGTGTGTAAACTCACACATTTTTAATAATTTTTACCTTTGAACCTTTATTTAAACACCACTATAAACTCATCTCTCTCTCTCTCTCTCTCTCTCTCATATATATATATATGGCACAATCACGTTGACACACCAGTTCTCGCCAGATCATCAAAGTTAAGCAACGATGAGCCTGACCAGTACCAGATGGGTCACCATTTGGGAAGTCTAGGCACTGTATGTACCGCACAAAGTCATAGAAATTTCCAGGTTGGTATCTGGAGGCACATTAATTCACTGGGCGAAATGCACCCCAAGTCTGCATTAAGACATGCATCTAGGAGAAGGAAACTGATGTAAACACCTGCGCTCTACTGTATACTCTGGCAATTATCTACATGGACGGAGGTTAGCAGTAATACCAAAAAGTGTGGTTGGTTCTACACAAAGCCGTCACCACTATAAACAAATCATCTGTGTAGATTTCCGAGCAACTTAGTTGTTGTGACAGAACCTCATATGTCGAAATCGACAGGAGAGTCCATTATATATATATATATATATATATATATATATATATATATATATATATATATATATAAGTGTGAACGTGTCTGTGTGTTTGTCTGTCTGTCTGTCTACATTTCCCTACGCAATAACTTTCTCAATTTTAAGTCTACAGACTCGAAATTTGATATACAGAGTACTGAGATTTGGGGAAATCTTTGTCATCAGTTTTCGGCCAGGAATTTGGCTGTTAAGGGGGTCAAAGTTTAACGATTTGACCTTTGAGAACTCTACCAAACTCCTCCGACAATTTTGGGTCTAAACACTTGAAATTTAGATATAGGTTCCTTGGACATGGATCTAACTTAATAACTTGATTTGAGCCTAAAACAATAAATGTTAAGGGATCATAAAAAAAATAAAACACATTTGCTCTGCAATAGTATTGAGCACTCTCTTCAGGTTTTTAATAGCTACTAATTTTACTAAATATATTATATATAATAATTATTAATTTATACCTACAAACACTAGTGTTTTATGCTTATACATCGTGTAGGGTAACAATTTCTGCCGGTCATGAGATTTGAACCCAACCACGAAGCCAACTTGTGCTCCATTTGCTGAGCCTCTACTTCAGGGCCACAAAACAATTGTCATGGGAATTCAGGTAAATACAAGGACAATCTAGAGTGTTCACACGAGCAGAAGTCGTGAACATTGCTTAGATGCTAGTTGACTGCCTTAATTCTATTTCCACAGAAAGTGCCCATCCTTAAGTATTCTTAAAATAGCTTGATAATTATCATTAAATAATACTTATTATTTTATATCTACAGACACTTGTGTTTCAAGCTTACGCAAACATTTAAAAGTTGAAAAACTTCCAAGCCCCTCTCTTTAGGTAGAGCACTGTCGTAAATGTATGTCACCCACTACTTAAATGGCTGTAAAGCGAGGCTCGCTGTTTGTTTGTAAATAAACAAGCAGATTGAGCATTTTAAAAGAGGTGAGTGAATGTTTATTTAAAATAGACATTTGTTGAGGTCATTTGCGAGTGCCGCTCCTATGGGCCAATGGGTAGAACTGACGATTATCAATGCAATGGTTGTAGGTTTAATCCTCGGCTAGGGAAGGGTGCTAGTCTTGCTTCACTAATGAGTTGTGATACAACGAAACAGTACTGTATGTGGATGACTACATATATATATATATATATATATGTGTGTGTGTGTGTGTGTGTGTGTGTGTCTTGGAATTGTTCAACTTTTAAATCTATATGAAAAAAGTTTTTGTTCCCATGTCTTTTATTGGAAAACTCCTTTGCTTAAATACTCTGGATATCTTAGCACTAAGTGAGACTAACCTACACTCCTCCATCCCTTCTAACTACTTTAACATGCCCGGATATCTCCCACTCTGCTGTAAGGACTGACAGACATATGAATGGGCTTGGAGTCTATATTCGAAACACTCTCCCCTTGACAAGAGAAAGAAAACTAGAATCAGACTATCAAGCCTTTATGTGCTTTAGACTTAATATGCAACATAATATTAGTTACTTTTATTTTCTCTACCGCTCTCCCTCGACCCAGGACCGTACTTTAATAAACAAAGTCTCTGACAGCATAGATACAGCACTTTCCCTCAACACTAGCGCACAAGTGCATGTATTTGGAGACTTCAATGTCCACCACAACAACTGGCTTGGATTTTCTCCTTACACAGACACAGCTGGTAACACAACACATAGCTTCTCTATAACTCATTCCCTATCACAGATGGTTACGTTTCCAACCCGTTTCCCTGACCAGCAAGAATAACACGCATCATTTTTAGATCGGTTTCTGACCACAGTTCCTGATGATTGTGTTACGAACTCCCACAGCTCACTTGGGAATGCTGATCATGTAGTGATAATAGTTGAAATCACCCTAAACTCTAGAGCCAAAATAGAAGAGCCATTGCTCAAAACAACGGGATATTATAAAAAGGTTGACTGGGAGGCCATCAGGGATCTCATTAGAGACGCCCCATGGTGAAATATCTTTTCACTTCCTGCTGAACAGTGCGCAAATGAGACCACTGAATGGTTCAAAACAGCAATTGAAGCACATGTTCCCATGTGGAAATTTTATAGCAAGCCCCACTCACCCCAATGGTTTACTTCCACATGTGCAGCTGCCATTGCACAAAGGCAGCACGCATAGCACAGATTTAATGGACATAAATCCAGTTCAAACAGACAGAAGTATATAGAAGCTAGAAGTAACTGTAAGAAAGAAATAGCGACAGCTAAGAATTTAGTGAAACCACCAAAAAACGAATTGAAGCACAGAAATTAGGAACCCATGACTTCTGGAAAATCTACAACAGTGTAGTAAATAATGGGCAATCAACAATTCCCCCACTATCCAACAATCATGAGCTTGTTTGCTCAGCAACCGAGAAGGCTAACCTGCTTGCCAGTCGGTTTGCTTCCAACTCCACACTGGACTCTGCTAACCACCCTTTCCTGGACTTTCTTTGCGGACAGACGCCACACTAGACGATCTGAAAATGACCCCTTCTCAGCTGCATCCTATCATAAAAAATCTTGACACTTCAAAAGCATGTGGACCTGATCTCATCCTGCGTGTGCTATTAAAAAAGTGCTCCGCCGAAGTAGCTCCAATCCTCTCCAAACTTTACAACAAATGCCTTAATGAATCTTGCTTTCCTACCCACTGGAAAACTGCTTCTGTGGTACCAGTATTCAAGAATTCTGGCGAAAGAACTGACCCAGTAAATTACCACCCCATTAGCCTCCTCCCACTTTTTGCCAAAATATTTGAGTCCATAATTAACCAAGCTTTAGTCCATCACCTTACAGATGCTAAACTTCTGACCGACCAACAATATGGATTTAGGCAAGCCTGTTCCACAGCAGACATTCTAACTGTAATCTCCGAGCATATATACCATTCACTTGACAAAGCAGGGGAGGGTAGAGTAGTAGCTCTAGATAGATTTAAGGCTTTTGACAGGGTATGGCATGAAAGTCTTCTCAGGAAAATCAGATCATATGGTATCACTGGAAGAATACTTAACATAATTAAATCTTTCTTAGATAAAAGAAAAATCCAGGTTGTCCTCGACGGTCGTACATCTAAACAATATGATATAAATGTGGGAGTGCCCCAGGGGTCTATCCTTGGACCTCTATTATTCCTAATATTCATAAATGACTTCCCTGAGAAAATTGTCTGTGAGATGGGTATATATGCTGATGACACCACGCTCTATAACAGACACAACAGGAAAACAAATGAACTGGCAGAAACACTAGAGGATGACTTCCAATCTGTAGTGGAATGGGGACATAAATGGATTGTCACATTCAATGCTGCCAAGACTAAACTTGTTTCCTTCAATAATTATAAGAAACCTTCTCTACCACCAATAGAAATGGCCAAAGACTTTATCTGAAAGCACATCTTTAAAACTCCTTGGCCTAACGTTCACAGGAAACATGAGTTGGAACAATTACATTGAGAGCATTGCCAGGACCGTTGCAAAGAAGGTAGGTTCTCTCTACCGTGCTAGAAAGCTACTAACGCCCACAAGTATCCTGTACCTCTATAAGGCCTCCATTCGCCCATGTATGGAGTATTGTTGTCATATTTGGGCCGATGCATCTGCCACATATCTCTAACTCCTAGACAAAGTTCAAAAGAAAGTTGCTAACCTAATAGGTCCTGAACTGTCATCCAAGCTTCAGCCTCTGTCCCATCGACATAATGTAGTATCGCTCTGCTTGTTCTACAAGTATTTTAACGGTGAATGTTCTGACGAACTGCAAGCACTTGTACCCCTCTACGTAAATACCCCAAAAACCCGACAAGCAGTACAATCCCACCCCTTCACAGTTGAGATCCCTAGATGTAAGAGAGCCTTCTACTCCAGTAGTTTCTTCCCCAGAACTGCTAGACTTTGGAATTCCCTTCCAAGTTCCTGCTTCCCCAACTGTACTGACATGCAGAAGTTCAAGTGTAACGTGAACCAACATCTTGCTGCCCAATTCCCCACCTAGTACCCCTGTAGCCTGTGTCCCTAATAGCAGCCCCCTACATCAAAGTGACAATGTGCCTTGTTTGGGGTAAAATTGTAAGAAAAAAAAAGAAAAGAAAATCAATTAATCTCTTGTAATCACTGCTTAATTTTTTTTTAAAACAAAACAGTATTTTATCTCATGGCTCCTCAGCAGTGTTGATCAAACACCACCTCCCTTAAAAACAAACGTTTGAGATATCGAATTTAGTTTTTGCTCCAGATTATTTTTTACTGACCTTTTTATGTTATTAAATATGTTCTCCTTACCTGTGTTGTTTACTACATATATATATATATATATATATATATATATATATATATATATATATATAACGCAATTGTGAAGGAAAGACTTAAATTCGTAATTAAAAGGGGGAGTTTGACAGGTTTCGCCCTTGCTTTATCAAAGCTGTATCGAGGAATTTGTTTTGGAGAAAAAGATACGAATGGGAATTGAAAACATGTACAAATAAAATCACGTTGTGTTACGTTATGTGTGGGGAAAAAAGAAAATGGAGAAATACAGCAACGTTATATTACTCGAAGATCCTAGAGACTAATCATGCTCAAACTAAAGAGGCATTCCTTCTGTTTACGTGAACAGTCTCCAAGATCTTTAACTGAAATAATGAGTGAGCACGACTCGGGATTGAAAATGAGTTCGTGCTAAAGTTCACTGCACAAGACGGATTTTTATAAGGTGATCAGTAATTGAAGACCTGTATGTTTTGGTAAATACGTCTTGTTTGGTATGTCTCATTTCTGATTTTGATAAGTATGTGTTGTTGGACTCTTCCATCCAATCTTAATGTTGTTCGACCCACATAGTTGGCACTGCACCTACATTAAAAATCGTAAATTACATTATTATTATGATGGGGTGGGGTAGAACATCTTTTCGTACATTTGAAGCAAAAGAACAATTTTGCACTGTTGAACTTATTTGCTTTGCAAATTTCTCACTTACTGCCCCCAGCCAGGGTAAATGGACATTTATTGACCGTTTGAATTTTAATTACTGAGGACTCTGCTATTTTCCTTTGCATAACTGACCTAACCACATCCAGAGGGTACCCATTTTTGGATAAGGTATCAGTAATTATTTTAAATTCCTCATCCAATTTTGATTTTCAGTAGATCATGAGGGCACGATGTGTTAGGGTCCAAATTAAATGTATCATTCATTTTCGGAGCAAAAAGAATCCCATTGTGTATACAGTCCTGTGAATGTAGGTTTACGGCATATTGATGTAAGGTAACTGGACGATGTTTTCATTACCAATACATTGAGGAAAGCTATGGACGAATTAGACTCTCCTTCATAAGTATACTGTAACGCGAGATGCATCCTATTAAATTAGGAGAAAAAATTATTTGCCTCTGTTTGATTATTGAAGAAGCAATATGTGTTGTCCACATAGCGAAAATAGAACAAAGGTTTCATGGGTCCAGAGAGCAATTGCTCTTCATGGAAACCCACAAAAATATTCGCCATTATCGGGCCCAAAACTGAGCCCCTCCACACCTATTTGCCGATGCATTACATCGTTGAAGCTGAATTCAACATATGTAGTGGCAAATTTCATCAGTTCAACGAATATACTTTCAGAAATGGGAGGAGGCGATATCCGACTACGATATAAAAACATCTGTACAGATATCTATAGTCTCTGAAATTGGGACACAAGTAAACAGGTTGCTAATGTCGTAAGAACACATAAATTTATTAACAACCTGGGAATAAATTCTGCAAAATGAAATGAATCTTTCAAACAGCATTTACTATAATATTTTAATACAGGCTGTAAAATATTTAAGATCCATTTTGCAACTTTATGCTTTGATGACCCTACCATAGATAAAATGGGCCTTAGGGAAATACCTACTTTGTAAGTTTTCGGTAAACCATATAATCTCGGGCGGATCGATCCTGAGGGTCTAATCTCATTAGTTCTGCTCGATGGGAGTATACCACTCTTAACCCACTTGACTAATTTCTTTCGGAATTTGGTTTCTAAAGAGGTTGTACGATCATGAGTTGCGATAGGGCCCATTTTTATAAATTTATCCATGTCGTTCAATATGGTAGACATTTTGTCGACATAATCATGATGATCAAGTATTACAACCCCTGAACCTTTATCTAGTCTAGTAATAACTAACGATTTATTTTTTCGCAAAATTTTAATAACTGAATAATGCTCTTTGCCCCATTTAAACTCTGAACAGTTTGGTGTACTTGCATAGCTATGGGCCAGGTCGTTTAATCTTGCTTTTAAATCCGTTACTTTAATTTTAGAGACTTGTGAAAATTTCTCTGCTTGGGCATTAAGGATTTCAAATTCAGAAAATACCTCTTCCCGTTTGACACCAGGTTATGGTATACAAAAATCTAAACCATGATCAAGTATTAATAATTTAGAGCTAGAAACATCATGGGAAGATAGATTTAAGACGTTCTTGCCAATATTAGAGTTGGTGGTACACACAAACATTTTGTATATCAAATGTTTCAATTTACTGTTAAATTCAAGAACTAGTTTTTTATGACCACGTTCTTGTAAAATTGCAATATACTTTGGGAACCGAATTTCATCAAAACACAATAAAGTGCTCACTGCTTCACTCCATAATTATATTTTTCTAAATTTGCTGCTAATTTATCCGTATAATTATGAAGAAAAGCATTTTCAATTTTTTGTCCTGATTGTAACCCCAGTCTTTTTTTATTTTAAATAAAATAAACGGAGGACATACATTATTGTTTACACAAGAATGTAAAAATGTTATATTTTCTTGTGATGATTTTATTTTGCTTTTAATCAGTAGAATAGAATTTAATTTCTTAATTAAACTAGAATTGTACCTTGTCTTGAGATATTTCAGGATTCCTTGAGGGATACAAAATTTATATAACGCAATCATGAAGGGAAGACTTAAATTCATGATTAAAAACGTATAAAATAAAGTTTACAAAGTGAAGAGAAGCAAAGAAATATATATATATATATATATATATATATAGCAAAAATGGTAATTAGTAAAAACCTGAAGCGAGTGCTCAATACTATTGCAGAGCAAATATATATTTTTTATTACTGTTTTATTTGCTTAGTTACACATATTTCGATTACCGAATCGTATCAATGATCCAATAATTTCTAAGCAGATAAAACGGTAATAAAAATTATATATATATATATATATATATATATATATATATATATATATATATATATAAGAACAAGTAGTTAATAAAACATGTTAAAAAACAATTTAAAAAAGAGTTAAAAACATATTTAATTTTAAAAAGGAAGCACAAAATAAGTGGATAGTCCTTAATCCGCGGAGTTTCGAAGAAATACTTTCCTTCTCACCAGAGAGTAGAATTTAGAAAAATGCAGGATCGGATTTTGCTTGCAAAAGTATTTGATGAAACTACAAGTAAGTCATAGATTTTACTTGGTAACAAATAGTGAAGCAGAGGGTGAAGAAAAAGGTGATTTCACGTGAATGGATAGTCTGGTGAAGGGTAAAATATCCAATAACGGTAAAATCCAAAAAAGTTGGTTAAGTTTCAATTTCCACAAGTAAAATTCAAGGGAATCACGTGATTGGAAGATGGTTCAAAGTAATCTAAAAGGCAGAAATCCGTTAAATAATTCACAAAGGGGGGCAAGGAAAAGGGAATGAGTCTGAATAATATTAAAACGAAGATAAGATGTGTGTAGAAAAAAGAATTTAAAACGACTGTCAAGGCTGGGCTTATTTTGGAATAAATTTATATATATATATATATATATATATATATATATATATTCCAGGTAAAAAATACCCCAAAGTAAAACCATTGAATTTCAACGAGGTTATTGATGGTGCACAATTAAAAAAAAAGCGAGATATTTTATTCAGTTAAGGTAAACCAATTTTCCATAAGTCACAACAATAAATTTACTGTTTCAGTCTTAAAAGATTTTTTTTCTTTATTCGATTAACATTTTCATTAAATGACTGGACTTGAATAAAACTAGAGGTTTCTTGTCGCCTGACAATGTCTTAAAACTGAAACTGTAAATTTATTGTAGCGACTTATGGTAATTTTGTTATACCTAACTTAGATAAAATCAGAAAAAGTCCTATGCAGATCGATTTATGTTTTGACAATGTTAACCGAATCATCAGTGGTTTTCATATACAGAGAGGGGGGGGGGGCGATAAAAATTGCCACCCTAGAAAAGACGACATGATTACATTTCCGTTTGATGAAAACTGATTTTCTTTTTTTTTTTACAGACCATCTACTAGTTGGCCAATTGTGTACAAATCCCAAGAGCGATAAGAACCTTCCATCATGTCTGAAAATGACACAATGTTCAACGAGTGAGATCAAAGATGCGCTGCTGTACAACTTATGCTCTCTACCGATCCAAGTTATGACAACAGGACCATTGCCAGCATCCTCAAATTGCATCGCTGGATTGCCATGAATAACAAGAACGTGCTCAAAGTGAAGAAGACAGTTTCCGGCCACGGTTACGGTCTTTGGTTGCTTTCGAAAGATTCTACAACTTTGCACACTTCTCACACTACCCACCTCCTCCCCTGACCTGAACATGCTGGACTACTTCATTTGGTCATACGTTAGGAACATCACCAACATGACCTCCCACAATACCAAAGCCAGCCTGATTGCTGCCATTTGTCGAGCTCCTTTGGCGCTTGTGGAAAAGGTATGTGTAACATTTAAAATATTTTAATTAAATATTGAGCTTGTGCAATTGAAATTAGATTCCCTCGCTAATAAATTTTATTATAAATCCGTTCCCCACAGCCTAAGTAGTTGTGAACTGGAGTTCATCAAATTAACCTTTGAGCAATTTCTATTCCCTGTTATTCTCAACTAACTAAACTATTTGAGAATTCAAATATTTCAGATTTACATTGAAAAAAGATTCCCTGATCTAAAAATTTCTTCTTAAGACTACTTAAGCTTAAGCCTTTAATTCGAGACATTTTCTAGAATGAAAGCATGAATTTTGATAGAAACTGGAATTAAAATTCTAAGAATGAGCTATAGTATCATGTTATCTTAATTTTAATCTTTGCCAGGGAACATAAATGTGATGCAAAAGTGTTTTAAGGAATTCATTTTCCACGTTCTGAGACGTACGTATATATTATATAATATATATATATATATATATAGTAAGTTATAAAATGTATATAGCGATTAAGCTACACTGAATATTCCGCGTTTCATCCACTCTAGGACTCTTCAGGCTTATGCGCAAATTCTGTGGTTATAGAAGATGCGCATATAAAAATGACAAACAACCACAGAATTCGCGCATAAGCCTGAAGAGTCCTGGAGTGGATGAAACGCGGAATATTCAGTGTAGCTTAATCGCCATATATATTTCATAACTTACTAACTATGTCTACCTATGTATTAAGCACTTTTGAAGTTTACACATAAATCTATACTTTCGTATATTAATTTTATGTGAGTAAATTAAGTAGTTTTATATATATATATATCTAAAATATATTTTAGTCATCGACATACAGTCCTGTTTCGTTGTATCACAACTCATCAGTGCCACTAGACTAGCACCTATCCCAAGCCGAGGATCGAACCTAGAACCGTCGTGATGACAGTCGGCAGTTCTACCCCTTGACCACGGAAGCGGTGCCCACAACTAATCTGTCCAAATGTCTATTTAATATATAAGTGTTAGTATATGGAATTAGTGGATAAGCATGCAAACAAACCAGTTAAAATAATGACACAGACACATTTAGGATTTCAATTTATAATTCATAGCTTATACATGGCATAAATGGCTTTATTGAAAAAGAAATGCTTTTTTAAATAAAAGCTAAGTAGTAGGTCTTGAATACACACACACACACACACACACACACACACACACACACACACACACACACACACACACAGTGGTAGTTCTAAGAATAAATCCTCCTCATCCTAACTTTATGTTAAGCAAAAATAAAATGTTAAAATTAATTAAACAATGAATGTTATGATTACAAAAAATGCCAACAAAAATATTCTCATCACGCATCCTTTGCAATTGATCGGTTTAAAAGAAACACATGGTTCGTTATTTTTAATGTTAATGTGAAAAAAAAGGCTCAGCTGTAAAGTTAAACATATATTTTCATGCTTCTTTGCACGCACCCACATAAAATAGCGACATGAATATTTTTAAATAATGTAAGCGAAAAGAACAAAGAGTTTTGTAGGTGAAACAATGTTAAACTGGTGGTGCTCCATTGATATAATCAGGCACTGATGTGAACGAGTATTGTATACTTTTGGTCAGTGTACAGCTATAATCTTCTTTGACCAGGGGCACAAGGGATGTCAAGCCTAACATCAGAAGCAGGAAAGCCTGGATGGATAGAGCAACCCAAAAGCCTCTGAGAAAGAGCAACGAACAGCAACAAGAGCCCGTAACCGATGCATCGTCTTCATTTGTATCTGAATCATTACATAGTTTACCCATTTCTCTTTCTACATCAACTGAGGTTTCTTTCTTGACTTCATTTGCAATATGGCGGTCTTTCTGTTTTGCTATTGCATTTTTTACTCTTCTTTGTTTGTGAGATAGAGGCTTGGGTTTCACATCAACAGTTCTTTGTATTTCTTCACAGGCAGTGAGACATTCTTCGTCATTTTTAATATAGCTGAAGTTCTGCTCTGGTGTGATTAGGCTTTTTATTTTTTGTCTACCAGATATGCTTCCCAAAAGAGTTTCTTGTATTTTTTCGCTACAAACGAGTTCTTCTACATCACCATTACTAATATGTCCATTTTTCTGTTCTGGTGGGACAAGCCTTGTTTTTTTACAAGGAAAAGGTTTGGGTTTCACATCAACAGAGCCTTGTATCTCTTCACAAGCAGTGAGATATTGTACGTCATCTTTTACAATATGGTCTACTTTCTTTTTTGATGAGAGTTGTAGGTTTATTTTTTGTCTGGGAATTAGAATCTTTGGTTCTACAAGAGTTTCTTTTAACTCCATACTAGAAATGCGATCCATGCCATTTTTAACAGTACGGTCACTTTTCTCTTCTGGTGGGACATGCCTTATTTTTCTTTGTCTGCAAGGTGCAGGCTTCGGTTTCACAACGTCAACAGTTCGCTGCATCTTAGGAGCAACGTGCGAATCTACGCCATGTTTGATAACATGCCCACTTTTCTGTACTGGAAAGATAAGTCTCTTTAGTCTTGGTCTGGGTGTTAGAATCTTCGGTTCCACAACGATTTCTTGTACTTTCCCATAAGACACAAGACTTTCTACATCATCTTTAACAATTTCACAGCATTTTTGTTCTGGCGCGACAAAGTTAACATCAATTGGTTCTACGTTTGTTGTATCTTCATATTCAGATTTGCAGAATTCGCTCTTTTCTTCATCAGCTCCAGCTTCTTGTACACTTGCATCGACGAGAGTTGGCACAGTTGGGATCGGGGGGTTGCTGAAAGAGTTAAATTTTAGCTGAAATGGAAGAATTGATTAGAAATGGCTGCTATGTGTGTCATGATATAATCGTTATAATCTTGGACATATATCGAAATCGGTGTACATGTGTATCTTACATGAATATTGGTTTATTGATTTTTATTGGCTTCAAGAAATTATCCACCTCCACCTTATTCAATACTGAATTATTTAGCTGATTGTTTAAAAGGCAATAAATTGCTATTTCTATTTATTTTGTGCACGTTAAGTTGATATTATTATGACATGAGGTTAGTTGAAACTTTGAGTTGAGTTATGCCGTTTCAATAAAATATTATCTTCCAACATTTCATTATATATCACATCTGATAAAAAGATTCAATGTAATAGCGACTAGGTCATAAAGCAAATATGGATACCCTGAAATATTGCATAATGAAGCTTGTTATGTGAATGGAAAAATTTGAGTTACACCTAGGGGTCAGAGGTGACCTCAGGAAAGCAGAAGTTAGTGAAATCGCATGATACCAGGGAAGAGATAATTCTGTCTTTTTCTGATCACCTTTCTAGCAAAGATAATGTAAAAGCCATCTATTTTAACCTCATTAAAAGAATGTACGGTACAGACGTCTTATATTATATATATATATATATATATATATATATATTTGTAGTCATCGACATACAGTCCTGTTTCGTTGTATCACAACTCATCAGTGCCGCTAGACTAGCATCCCCCCCCAAGCCAAGGATTGAACCTAGAACCGTCGTGTTGACAGTCGGCAGTTCTCCCACTCGACCATGGAATTGACGCCCGTAAATAACTCGTCGTAATGTCTATTTAAATAGACACCCGCCACCACTTTTATAGTGCTCAAATCGCCTGTTCGTAAACAAATAAACAACGAGCTTCGCATTTTCAGCCAATTAAAATAGCGGGTGAGATTATATATATATATATATATATATATATATATATAATACACATGTTTACATATAAGAAACTAATCTCTCCCTCTCTCTCTCTCTCTCTATATATATCATATGTTTACATATACGAAACTAATATATATATATATATATATATATATATATATATATATATATATAAAAGTTTCAAGTATAGGGGAAAAACTGCAGTTTAAATTCCACACTATGCACTTTCATACGTCGATTTATTGCTGAAAAATTCACAATTATACGAGGGTATTCAACTACATAGCAGTGAAAAATAAACAAAAATGTACAAGAAGTCTAAATTAAATTGTGAAATTTAAAACAAGGATCATCTGTTTTTTTAAATTTCCGAAGTTAGTGGTAAACAGATACTGATCAGTCTACCATTTTCATGATAACCAAATGTAGACACAATATATTGATATATATATATACAGCGGCAGAAGTGGAACAAAATTAAAACCTTTTTGATTATTCTTTTTCTTTTTCGAATTATAAATGTATTGCTACGGGTTACTAAAGCTAAAAAGGGCGATACTTATGCCACACCCTATATATTTCATGTGTACGTGATCTTTCTGGGGATCTGTTGCCGCCTTATAAATTAACACCGGCGTTCGAGTGATTTCATTTACAGACAATCAACGACCTGAGTTCCCAACCACGACACAAGTGTATAGAATTGATTGGAAAATAACTTATCTGCTTGTAATGTATGACTGAAATAAAATTCTTATGAGAAATGAATATAATAAGAAAGTGTATTGCATGAGATTTTATTTATAATTTAATATGGGTGCCAGCATTCGATACTGGCTTTTCAAGGCGCCTGGAAACCGCATCAACTGATTTCACAAGAAACATTTTTTTTAACTAATGAGTCAACACTTATCAAGGTTCAAAACCCATTTGAAGATTAAGGTTAGCAAAATGGATAGATTGACAGATTATGATAACTACTATGAGGGGATATGAAATTACCAACTCAAAACCACAGCTGATCTGTTGTAAAAAAACATTGCTGATAGAATGTGAATACTAAGAGAATAATTACAGGGGCAGCCTCATAATTTCCCTCTCCCTATTCATCTTCTAATAAAGGGAGTCACTTTCCGCTCTGTATAACGGTTTATACACATCTTGCTAAGTGGAAACGTAACGAAGTACAGAGTAGGTGACTATATTCTTGTGAAGTTAACTTAAATGAGGAACTAATCAGGAAAATGGTTAAAATTATTTGTAATAATAATTTTATGCATCTTTAAATTCACAGATGATGCCAAAATATGCACATGTGATATCAACTGTATTCTTCCTGACTTGTTAAAAAATGCATGTTTCCTGTCTAATTAATAAAGCACAATTAAAAAATGTTCAGAATATGTCCACAATGTCCATAATTCGTCCACAATGTCCATAATTCGTCTACAATGTTCAGAATTCGTCTACAATGTTCCAAAATATCCATATAAGGGAATACTTTGTGCAGGCTTTCTTTTGGTAATTTGACATTTAATTAATTCTTCAATGTTGTGTGTATCTTTTCTGGATTTTTAAATATTTTCATGGTTTTATGGATTGAAAATGATTTTTATTCTTAAATTGTTGAAAAAATAAACAGCACGTTTGAATTCTTGCATTAAATATTAAACGAGAAATAATTTTTAAATTACCTTTTTCTTGAATTTAACTTAAATTAAATTTGAAATAAAAATGGCGTGTGTGTATAGTTTTAAACCATACACACACGCCATTTTTATTTCAAAATTTTATAGAAGGTCAGGAAAATATCGATACCGTCAGTTTCAAATCCGATATAGGGGGACCAGTTTGTGGTCGAAAAATATCGGATTCTCTTCAGCTTTTGTTTATATCTGTTCTTCAGAATAGATATAACCATAGGCTGAAGATAATCAGATATTTTTTGTGTATTTTTGTTTTTTCCCCCTTTTCCATCTCTCCATCACATTGAAATAGTATTTAATTGTTTTCATTATATATATATATATATATATATATATATATACACACACACACACACACACACACATTACACACAAGTGACCTTTGTCTGTTTGTGCAAGGAACAGTCTACCAAACTCTTGTTAATTTTTGGTCTACTGTTTTAAAACTTGATATCTTGAGGATTTGGACTTTTGGAACAAATTCAATCTATTTTTTAGCTGGAAAAAAAGCTGCTAAGGAGTCGAAGTTGAAAAAGAAAACGAACTTGGCAGGTCTAAGTCGACTTAGAATGCTCTTCTACATATAAGCAAATATACATTTATATCTTTCACAATGTAATTTTTTTAGTTTTTATATGCATTAAGACGTAATACAGATGGTAACGAATAAGGTAGGAGAGCTATATGTTTTGGTTTCGATTCTAGCTGAGGGCACCCTAAATCATTTTTTCATAACTTAGGAAATTGCTACTATATATAATAATCAGTATAGTATCGACTCTATAATAATGAATATGAAATCTACATTAATTAAAATATCATATTTAAGAATATTTTACGACCTACAATGCTGGGTAACCTGCTAGCATATATATATATATATATATATATATATATATATATATATATATATATATATATATATATATATATAGTAAGATGATTGGTAATTTATAATTAAAATTAAAAATCAGTTTCATCAGGAGGAACACAGCCGATTTTTAATTTTAATTATAAATTATCTATAAAAAAAAATTAATTTAATTTAAAAATTTAAATTAATTATAAATTATCTATAAAAAAATCAGTTTCATAAGGAGCCACACAGCCGATTTTTAATTTTAATTATAAATTATCTATAAAAAAAATTAATTTAATTTAAAAATTTAAATTAATTATAAATTATCTATAAAAAAAATCAGTTTCATCAGGAGGAACACAGCCGATTTTTAATTTTAATTATAAATTATCTATAAAAAAAATTAATTTAATTTAAAAATTTAAATTAATTATAAATTATCTATAAAAAAAATCAGTTTCATCAGGAGGAACACAGCCGATTTTTAATTTTAATTATAAATTATCTATAAAAAAAATTAATTTAATTTAAAAATTTAAATTAATTATAAATTATCTATAAAAAAAATCAGTTTCATCAGGAGGAACACAGCCGATTTTTAATTTTAATTATAAATTATCTATAAAAAAAATTAATTTAATTTAAAAATTTAAATTAATTATAAATTATCTATAAAAAAATCAGTTTCATCAGGAGGAACACAGCCGATTTTTAATTTTAATTATAAATTATCTATAAAAAAAATTAATTTAATTTAAAAATTTAAATTAATTATAAATTATCTATAAAAAAAATCAGTTTCATCAGGAGGAACACAGCCGATTTTTAATTTTGATTATAAATTATCTATAAAAAAAAATTAATTTAATTTAAAAATTTAAATTAATTATAAATTATCTATAAAAAAATCAGAAGGAGCCACACAGCCGATTTTTAATTTTAATTATAAATCATCAATCATCTTACTAAATATTAAAATAGTTCTAGGATATATATGCCTATCGAGCTTGTTATATCTCTACATTACAACGAGCACTGTTTTTCTTGTATTTTAATTACATTAGTGATTTTACTATTACATTAAAATACACTCTGATCTTTAGACTGCTGTTCTAATCCCCTTATATAAATATATATAAGGTGAGTTACGGGAAACGGATTTTTTTTTAGAACGCTCCTTGAGTAAGGGATAGGGAGTGAGGAAGGTAGTCTTTAAATAAGTTTCCTTAAAAACATTTGTTTCCCTTCCCGTGACTCACCCTATATTTATAAGTTATTAAAATATAACTATGATAATTAAAATATATAGAGGCTTCTGCGTTTCATCCTTATAGAAAATCGTCATTTCTCTATTCATTTCCTTGTTTTTTGATATTCATTGTGCTTGCGAATAATCCTTAACATGTATTAACAAATTAACATGTATTAACAAATTAACATGTATTAACAAATTAAAACTCACCTTTAATGCTTTTAATTTGGCCTCAGCACTAAGACTGTCTGCACTGCTTTCAGCACACCAAGCGAGTTTGTCGGTGAAGGGTGTGATGCAATCCAGTAAATGCTGGTGACCATCATCGCAGTGCTGTTGTATGCAATCTGTCAAGGCGGTTTCAATCTTTATGGCACGCTCACACAAAGACTCAAACTTTTGGACATAGATCCTGACGTCTTGGGCTAAGTTTTCTGCTTCAGCAGTTTGGTAATTCTTCTTTAAGGTGTCAACGCCATTTTGCAAGGATTTTGTTGCAGTTTTGTGGATTCCCAACTCCTCTTTTATTGTCTGAAAGAAAGTCACAAAATTTGTATTTCTATCAAAAAAGCCCATTTTATCAACAACGATTTTCCCGAATTCGTAAACTTATTAGAGATGATAAACAAAAGATAGAATTGTTTTTATTTACTAGAAGAGTACAAATCTCAAGTAAAGGTAAAATTATTTCTAAAACTGAATAATTTTGCACCATTTTATGCCAACTTATGAGATTAAAATTAACATATAATGCTACTAAACTTTATGTTTAGAATCCTTGTTCTAACTTTGATCAAAATCTATTACATGATTTTGATTCTAGAAAATATTTACGGCTTAAGCTTAAGGGTTTTAAGAAATGAAAATTCAGGGAATATGCTTAATTGGTGTCTAATGGGTATGGATCAAATTTAATGCAAATCTGAAATATCTGAATTTTAAATGGGAGGGTAGAGTCATTTTTTGGATCCCTTAAAATTTTTATCATATCATGAGGTCTTAAAACCTTTAAAATACTTCAAACAAATTGAAATTTGTGGCAAAATTATTAATTGACGTATAATACCGATTGTTAAAATTTTACTAAAAAGAAATCAGAATTATCCTCTTTACATAAAACTAAACTAAATATATCTCCATTACTAAGGGTAACTATATTGTCCAATTTCTACTGTACACTCTTTAACCCTTATCCTCGAGTGGCCTTTTGACCTTGATAAGTGGTGATGCCTATGTAAAAAAAAAAAACTAATGTAAAAAAATGCTACACAATAAAAGATCCACCACATTTTTCTCAAATATCTTAGAATTTTCTTCATTCTCCGTTCGTTTTTATTATTGTACTTAAGCATTCTTCATTTGTTTTTATGTATTGTACTTAAGCATTAACCGGAAGAGGTCGAAGCCTTCCAATGCATAGGTATCAAATTTATAGGCAAGCTTTAAAAATATTTCCATCATAAACATTAGTTTTGATCTTTATCGTTATTTTAATGTTTCGATCAATTTCATTTCCGACCATCGAACAGACTAATTAAAAGAAATTAAAAAAATCTTTTAACGTATTTACCTTATCACTAATTAAAAGAAATTAAAACAAAAGAATTTTAACGTATTTACCTTATCACTAATTAAAAGAAATTAAAACAAAAGAATTTTTTTTTTTAATGTTTACCTTTAATTTTGCGATTCTTGTGAGGATATCATCATCAGTTCCAGACACATCATCACATTTAAGAAACTGGGCCTTTGCATCTTTAATCCATTCTGTCTCCTTCTTGAGAAGGGAGAGCAGCGCTTCATACTGGGAGGAAAAATCGCCGATCTTAGCTTCCAGCTGCAAAGCAAGTTCTTCGGCATATTTAAACTGTTGTTGGATTTCAAGATGAGATTCTTGCAAGGACACGATTTTATTGCCGCCATTCAGTTCACTCAAATCGGAGATCTTCTGCCCCCCTTCGTCAAACAATTGGATGAAAAACGGAAGTTCTTCCTGAAAATAAATAAACATGAACATTTTTAGTTAAATTATGTATAATTACAACAAAATGTATTGCTTGGTAAAGGCGTACAGACACTTATTAAAGTCTCTTTGAGTTTTCTTATCTGCTTCGAATCGTCTTATAAATATTAATGCTAATATTGATATGGACTTTATATAAATATTAATGCTAATATTGATATGGACTTTATATAAATATTAACGCCAATATTGATATGGACTTTATATAAATATTAACGCCAATATTGATATGGACTTTATATAAATATTAACGCCAATATTGATATGGACTTTATATAAATATTAACGCCAATATTGATATGGACTTTATATAAATATTAACGCCAATATTGATATGGACTTTATATAAATATTAACGCCAATATTGATATGGACTTTATATAAATATTAACGCCAATATTGATATGGACTTTATATAAATATTAACGCCAATATTGATATGGACTTTATATAAATATTAACGCCAATATTGATATGGACTTTATATAAATATTAACGCCAATATTGATA
>NC_136496.1:129063911-129116411 GCF_053919585.1 Euprymna scolopes | reverse complement strand
ATAAAAGGTCTGGATTTAAAATTTATAAGAAAATTAATATGGGTTAGAGATAGAAATAAGTAGAGAAAAATATATATTTTTGAATTTACATAATAAATTTGCTTTAAAAATATATAGAGATATTTACCTTTTAATTTTTGTTTTTTTGAAATCAGGAACTGTGGCTAAAGTAGTCATTTAGATGTTTGCTATAGCTTTTTATCTTATTGAATGATGAATTTTAAAAAGGGGGACGCTCGTGCAATAAATTGTTTCCGTTAGCGTATTTTTTTATTTAAAGACGCTACGGTTTATATATAGAGAATATTATTATTACATGTTTTAAGGGGAGATAATTGTCATGTTTTCTTGACTTTATTATTTATTTGACGGGTGTAAGGGAGGTAATTAGTCTAACTTAATTTATTAAAAAAATAACTAAATAAAAAAATAATAATTGTAATCTATTTTTACTAATAAGTAATTTTTAATGATTTAAGGTGGTTTATATTTATTAAATTTAAACCAACGTTTATGACTACATGTCATAAGCTCCTGTCTTGAATTTAATAGTTTGGTTGTACTTTTTATATCTTCATATTTTAAAATTTTTAGGGTCTCTTTTGTACATAGTGCACAAAATTTATCTCCTGGTTTATATGATTTGCAAGTCTCAATTATTTGCCATTTTAAGTTGAAAGAAATATTGCTGTTTTTTAGTTGCCAAATATAGTTTGATAGAGTAGTTTGGTTTGACAGAGAGTTATTTTTAAAAGAATGTTTGTGCGTTGAAATTCTATGTTTTATTAGGCCAGATGTGGAACCAAAATATATTACCTCTTGCTTGTTGTGATTATTTTCTGTTAGGTCTATTGTTGGATTATTATATGGTGGGTTGATTAGTAATTGATCGGTAGATTGATTTAAGTTGGTGTTATTATTTAATCTGGTAGGTGAGTTATGGCTGTTAATAGGTTCATGTAGATTTGGAGTTTTTGATACTGTGCAGCTATAGATAACATTTTTAATTTTACATGAGCCTTGTAGGGGACATTTATTTTTTCTTCTACAGTTACAGTCCGATGTATTTTGTATAGTTGTATTTTGTAGTTTATTAATTTTCTTATTATTAGAGCTAATTATTTTCTGATGAAGGTTAGGCATAGTAGAGTAAGAGACTTTAATTGTGTTCTTATTGAAAATTTTATTATATCTATGGGGGGGCTTTAAAGTTCTTATCTAATATTTTAAAAAATTCTCTGGCTATGTTTGTTTCTAGGTTTTTGGAATATGGGGGGTTGAACCATAGGATCTCCTTGTGTCTATTCTTACGTTTACGGGTTTTGGTTTGCTGTTTATTTGTATTATTATCTAATATTTGTGGTTTGGTTTTATCTTTTTTTTGTCACTTGGTTATTTTTCTTAACTCGTATACGGGAAGACATTGCCATATTATATGTTATTACGCTCTTAATAGGTTTATTTTCAATGCAGTTTATGTTTCTATCATTTTCATTTATGAATTTAATTTGTGAATTATATCCAGAGTTTTTAAGGGCCTCATCATAGTATTTTTCATTTTTGGTAAATATGGATTTAGTAGAAGACAGTCTAGAAATTCTTAAAGCGATATTGGGAACTATTGATTTTAATATTGATTTAGGGTGGTTTGATTGATTGTGGACATATAGTAGTGATTGGTTAGGTTTATGGTAGGGTTCAAAGGTAGAATTCTCAAGATTTAAGGTTATGTCTAAGAAATTAACAATTTTTTTATTAGGGTCGATTTTTATACTAAGTCCATAATTTTTAAATAATTTATGTAGAGCTTTAATTGCTTTTTCATAATTTTTATTAGTAGAATTAGTTATGAAAAGTGCATCATCTCTATATAGCCCTCCTTCAAGCTTGAATTGTTTATGGAGTATACAATGTATTTCATTTAAAAGGAAAAGGCCAACTAGATCAGTGACCTGAGTTGAATCCGTCGATCCCATTAAAATGTTGAAGTGGTTAGGGGTATTTTTCCTGGTCCAATATTTATTATCAAATGTTATTAAAGACTCTCTAGCTATAAGTATTAGTTTAATTTCGTCTTGAGTTATATTAGTTAGTTTTCGTGCCATTAATAGAGATTTATTAAGTAGGATAGGTGATATAGATTGGTAATATGATTCAATGTCAAAAGAAAGAAATTTAATGTAATTTTTATTTGGAATGTTAGAAAACCAGTCGATTACTTGGTTGGAAGATTACCATAGTGGGTATTTTATTATGGATTTAATTTTGGGGATAATTCTATCTAATATGTTTTTACTAACCAGTCCTATATCTGATTTCGAGGGGCAAATGAGTCTAATAGTAGGGTTAATATTAAAGCTGTGTTTGTGGTCTTTTAAAGTAAATCTCGGGGTACCTGGTACCGTTATTTCTGTGTATTCATCTATTTTAAGTTTAGTTAAAATGTTTTTTGCATCATTATTTATTTTATTTAGTGCTGATTTATTTGTTGTTTTATAATTTTTATTAAGTTCTTTATATATTAGATTTTTATATTGTATATAGTCCATTGTGTAGAAATTTCCAGTTTTATCTGCCGGTACTATGAGTTTATTTTGGTGGCTTATAGAAATAGATTTTGAAAATTTATTTATTTTTTTAAGTCAAATAAATAAAGTCAAGAAAACATGACAATTATCTCCCCTTAAAACATGTAATAATAATATTCTCTATATATAAACCGTAGCGTCTTTAAATAAAAAAATACGCTAACGGAAACAATTTATTGCACGAGCGTCCCCCTTTTTAAAATTCATCATTCAATAAGATAAAAAGCTATAGCAAACATCTAAATGACTACTTTAGCCACAGTTCCTGATTTCAAAAAAACAAAAATTAAAAGGTAAATATCTCTATATATTTTTAAAGCAAATTTATTATGTAAATTCAAAAATATATATTTTTCTCTACTTATTTCTATCTCTAACCCATATTAATTTTCTTATAAATTTTAAATCCAGACCTTTTATTTCAATTTTTCAGATTCACCTGCCTTACTTTTAATGCTAGGTTTATTTATGGTGTCTTTTAAATTCAATAAAAACCCTCCAAAATTTGCTGATGAGGAGACCTTGCTTACCAAAAAACTATATATAATTATTCTACATAACTTGATGTATACCACAATAAAAAGCATTGTTTTCCGAAACGATCGTACAGATAATTGATTTTGTTGTTGTTCCTTCTTATGAAACGGATTTTTAATTTAATTAAAATTTGATTTTTAAATTTTAAATTATAAATCACATTACTTAATATATATATATATATATATATATATATATATCCCCAGGATATGGTGACCTTAGGATAGGATTTCTTCAGTTTAATATGTGGATTACAATGTTTTTTCCTGCCCCTGGTTACGCTATTTACCCCGTATTACGGCGTTATAAAAAATATTTGATTATATACATGTGTATTATAAAAATAAAATTTAAAAAATTATATAGTGTACTGTATTTTGTTACTAATTTTTAATGCCGTATTCCGAAGTTCTGATATACAGTTAAAGCCGAAATTATTGGCACCCTTTCAATTTTTGCATTTTTTGGAGTAAAAAACATTTTTTCACTAATTATTTTCATTAAAGTGTTGATGAACATTTATATCGACCATCTACAGATCTCCTGAAACACCTTTAGCTTATTATAAAATATTCAAAATAAATATTCTTAATGATAACAAAAAACAGACAAATTCAAAAATTATTGGCACCAATGATTTTTATCATAGAATTCACGATATTTTATGCAAAATAATACTTGTTTATTATGATTTGGTATTGCATACTCTTCTAGAACGTTCCAAAGCCTTCTATAAATAACGTGCATTAGTCAATCCTTCACTTTATCAATAACACCAGACTGCAAAGATGGCTAGAATTAAGGAACACAGTTTCGATGTTAGACAGAAAATAGTGGATGCACACATGAAATCTATTTCTAAGCGTTTTGAATTTCCTGTGTTAACAGTGAGAAACATTATCAAGAAGTATCGTGTTTTCAATACGATTCAAAACTTGATGAATCGAGGCCGTAAAAAGAAACTTTCTCCTAGAACTCTACGACAAGTCATTCGAGAAGTGGAAAAGGACCCGAAACTACTGGTAAGATAGTAGTCCAATAATTGAACGATCAAGGTATTGAAATTTCTGTTTCGACATTGAGGAGGGCACTGAAGTCACACGGGATTCAGGGGTACCGACCAAGGGAGACTCCTCTCCTTTCCAAGAAACATGTTAAAGCCTGCTTAGAGTTTGCACGGGAGTTTATTGACAAGGATTCAACTTTTTGGGGTTCAGTTCTATGGTCAGATGAGACTAAAATTGAACTTTTTGGCAGTAGAGATGTGTCGTTTGTGTGGCGGAAGAAAGGAGAAGCCTTCAACCCAAAGAATACAGTCCCTACGGTGAAGTATGGTAGAGGAAACCGTATGTTTTGGTATTGCTTTTTGTCCAATGGCACTGGAAAACTTGTCACTGAGGATGGCATCATGAGGCAAAATCAATACATTAAAATATTGATTGAAAATCTGAAACCTTCTACTGAAGCACTTAGTCTTGAAACCAACTGGGTCTTCCAACAGGACAATGATCCAAAACATACGGCGAAATCGGTGAAGAAATGGCTTTTGAATAATGAAATAAACGTCCTGAAGTCAATGTCCAGACATGAATCCAATGGAAAACTTGTGGGCTGTGGTGAAGGCGAATGTGAAAAGAAGAAAACCAAGGAAGCTGAGGGAATTAGAAGATATCGCCAAGGAAGAATGGTTTAATATTCCTGTTGATGTGTGTAGGAATTTAGTAATGTCGTATAGAAAATGTCTGGAAGCTGTTATTAAAAACAAAGGCTTTGCAAGTGGCTATTGATAAAGGGTGCCAATAAATTTCAATTCGTCTGTTTTTTGTTATCATTAATAATATTTATTTTGAATATTTTATAATAAACTAAAAGTGTTTCAGGAGATCTGCAGATGGTCGATATAAATGTTCATCAACACTTAAATAAAAGTAATTAGTGAAAAAAACCTTTTTTCTCCAAAAAACGTATAAATTGAAAGGGTGCCAATAATTTCGGCTTTACCTGTATATATATATATATATATTTGAGGGTCGTTCCAAAAGTAAAGGTTTCTATATTTTAAACTCAAAGTTGAAGAGCTACAAAGATAGGAGTAGTACCATTAAAACGAGCGACATTTTCTGCTCCAGAATTTATTTTTTTACATAGTCGCCACCATTCTCAATGCATTTTTGCCTGTAATGAACGAAAGCCGTGTATGGGTGCTCAGAACGCACTTTGTCATATGAAGGTCATTCCAAAAGTAAGGCCTCCTAATTTTTTCGTTTTAACTTGAAAAGTTGAAGAGATACGAAGACGGAAGTAGTACCATTAAAACGAGCGACCTTTTGTGCTCCAAGTATTTATTTTTCTACATAGTCAACATTATTCTTTATGCACTTTCGCCAGGTATTCAAGGGCTCATTCTTGTTTCTGGCTCACGTCCATGTCAAAGGTTGTTTTCTTAGAGTTTCACACTATCAATATCTGCAACAAAGAAATGAAACTTTCAGGTCAGAAATACATACGTTCAGTCATCATAAACATGTTTAACAATCCTCTCTGATCCATTCAGGCTGAATAAAAAATAGGAGGCATTACTTTTGGAACGCTCCTTGTATATACATGTGTAATGAAGAGTTTAGCTCTATTACTATAATTTTAGTTGTATGAGAAAATCATAAAACACCATATTTTTATAAATTAAAATGAATGCTACAAATAAATACTGCAGATAAAGTTTTTAAAAAAAGTGCATCTTGGGTTTGACTTCCGGCAGCCTCGTACCTGTCATGAAATTACACTCTTATATAAGACTACATTTAATCACATAAATTAATATACGAAAATATAATTTCATGCGTAAATTTTCAGTATTTACTTCAACAGTGCTCAAAACATAGGTAGAGCTAGGTAGTAAGTTATAAAAATATATATGGCAATTAAGTTACACAGAATATTCCACGTTTCATCCTTTTGAGAATTCGTCAGGCTTATCTGAAGTTGCAGTTAAAAAATGTATTAAAAAAATGCAAAAAAATGTAGAAAATCAGTTCTAGTAAATAACAATAACCAATGGAAAAAGACTAAAATAACAAATTCTTTTGATTTGGCGATGAGTGCTTTAGACTCTGCAGAGGCATCAGATCTTGTGGGATTGTTCATTTTATATTTTTTTTTTTTTTTTTTTTTTTTTTTTTACACAGTGATCACCACTTATCAAGGCCCAGAAGCCACTCAGGGATAAGGGTTATTGCAAGTACATCACGTTAGTGAGGAGATTTTATGAAGTGTTTAATTAGGGGGGCGGTTCATTAGGAATTTGTTAACATTAGACTTGAAGACATCCAAGTTGTAGTCCGGAGGGAAGCAGACAGACGGAACAGAGTTCCACAGGCGTGCAGTTCTAAGAAAGAAGCTTTGCTCATGAAATCCGCGTTTTGATTTAGACACAGATATAGAGTGGGGGAAATTTTTCACAGTGGATTCAGCTAGATGGGTGATTTTCGGGAAAGTTTGGCGAGGGGGGACCAGGGATTGGAGTTCAGACGAGCACCTGCCATGAAAATAACGATAAAACAAGGATAGGCTCGCAACGTCTCTTCTGTATATACCCTCACAAGCATATTTGATACTACAGATATCAGCCTATAAAGAGATGGTGGATTAGCTATAATAAAAGACAAACAAAGTCGAGGGGGATAACTTTAAGAAAATCATACACAAGGAAATTAAAAAAATTAGGCCTAGAAGTAGATGTACTAGCTAACATAAAAATAACAAACTTCCTGGGCGTCACGTTAAATTTAGATAAAAACACATATGAACCCTACTTAACGCTAATCCAATATACGTTAACCCTAAGTCTAATCAATTATAAAACAGATTCCTAACTCGATCGTAAGTAGACTCAGCAATAACTCAAGCGATGAAAATGTATTTAACAGATCAATCAATATCTACGAAACAGCCTTAAAAAAATAGTGGATACTAAAATATTGATATGAAATATAAACAACAAAATACCGATAACTATAATGAAATTAAAAATAGAAGAAAAATATAATCTGGGATATAGCGCCGTACAATCAAATGTTAAAAACAAAATTTGGCGAGTAATTTCTAGACCTCATCAGAAAGCACTTCCCGTAACTAATCCCTTACATAAAATTTTCAATAAAAATAACCTAAAGTTATCATACAGCTGCTGCGAAAATTTAGAGATGATAATTAAAGCACATAATAAAATATTAAATAAAAGCAATGAAAACAATAATAACAAAATAAACAACAAAAAAGTGAACGACAAAAATAAAACTAACACAAAGGACAAAAATGTAACTAGTAGAAATAATAATAATAATAATAAACCAAACCCAAACAACAACAACCATAATAGAAATAAAAATACTAATAGTGAACAAGATAAATGCAACTGCAGATCCTGCACACTCTACCCACTTCAAAATGTCTAACCAAAAGCATAGTTTACCAGGTCACAATATTTGTGAAAGAAAACCTGAATAACAAGAAATATTACGTAGGTATGACTTACTTAGATTTCAAAACCTGATATTACGACCATAAAATATGTTCAAAAACAAAAAACACTGAATGAAAACATCACTAGCAAACCAATACTGGGGACTCATGGCCAAATGGAAAATAGTAAGACAAGCAAGATGATCCATATAGATTATGCCTGAATAAAAAATTTGCTATCCTATATTTTAAAGAACCCCAACATCTATTAAACTGTAGGAGAGAAATAGCGAACAACTGTGTGCACAGGATAAACTTTACTCTAGAATAGCGATACAAAATAATTTTAAAATTGACAATAACAATAGGAAATAATAAATAAAATAAACATACATAAATAATTATATATATATATAATTATTTATGTATGTTTATATATATATATGTATATATATATATATATATATATATATATATATATATATTGTCATCCACATACAGTACTGTTTCATTGTATCACAACTCATCAGTGCGGCTAGACAAACACCTTTCCCCAGCCGTGGATTGAACCTACAACCGCCGCATTGACAGTCGGCAGCTCTCACCATTCGGCTATGAATCAGTGCCGTAAATATTTCTCCTAGAGTGTGTATTAAATCCACACCCTCCCGTCGCACAGTGCTCGAACCATCAGCTTGTTTACAAACAAATTAATAGTGGGCTTCGCTTAATCACTTTTAAATACGCGTCAGGTGAAAATATATTTACAAAGATATGTGATTTTTTTTTCTATAAATCGGATATTCTTTTAGTTTTGGGTTGAGCGCTTTGTAAATATATTTTCACCTGACGCGTATTTAAAATTCGGATATTCTTTTACTTTATAAACTAATAGAATATCCGAATTATAGAAAAAAAAAATCACATATCTAATTACACCTAGGTTGAAAATTGGTCAGCTTACTTATATATCTACTCTTCCCATGAAAAACACACAAAGGAAGGGGTGAACCCAAGGTCAACTGTACCTTTGTCCTGTAAGTGCCCGCCCATTGGTTGATTAGGATGGGTGCAGTGGAAACTAGGAAGCTGATTGGCCAACTAAAAACTCAATAGCATGTGCGTATATAAAAACGCGTGGTAACCACAACTCGCATAAGCCTGACAAATTCTCACGAGAATGAAACGCTGAATATTCTGTGTAGCTTAATTGCCATATATATTTTTATAACTTACTATATGTAACGATTTTACTTGCCCGGATATAAGTAAATCATTATAAGTTGTTTCAATAGATGAGATAACGAATTATCCAATCTATATCATCAGATGATTTAAGCTAAAATAAATTAGATGGAAAATTTTTTTTGATTATATATGGGTATTAAACACCAAAAAGAGTTGGAATAATAGATAGAGAGGGAAGAGGAGGAGGATAGAGAGAAAAAGAGAAAGAAAAGAGATGAGGGATTTATCATTTTATAAACAATAATTACAATAATATTAGTAACACCAAAAGCTGGAACTCTATAAATCAGTCAAAATACCCACTAGAACAACAATGCTTACAGTCTGAAGTTGTATACAAAGCCACTAAATGATAAAAAATGTTATATCGGGATGAAACCTCCTTTAAAGATCGCGTTAGAGTCCACAAATGCTCCTTTAATAACCCCAACCACCCAAACAAAACCTCTTTAACTACACACTACTTAGGCCTGGTTCAAAATAATCTCACACCAACTATAAAATGAGAAATTCTAAAAGAATTCAACACCTGTAAATTCCTATATTCCCCTTGCTTTCTTTGTCTGTATGAAAATTTTTTTATTGCTAATTTTAGAGATGGAGATAAATGATTAAATATTAGAAATGAAATGCGAATTTTTTGCAGGTATTACAAATCCCACCTTCTTAGCAACTTCACAACATACAGAAGCTCATTCATCAAACACAATTTCGCTCAAGCAGATTACCAAAAGTGTTTTTACTAGTACTAAAAGAGCCTTTAAAAGAAGTTATCGTAAAGAATAGACAAACAAAATTATATAGAAATCAGTTAGTTACAATTTTTCAGGAAGTTTTACAAAAATCCAAGGCATCAATTTTTTTTTTAATTAGCACAAAAGTGTCAATTTTAGCCATTTGAACCCGAAAGGCACCCCTAGCAGGGGAGGGGGGGGAGATTTCTCAGAAAACTTTTACTCATGTCATGTTTAATGTTTGTGCAAAATTTCAAAAAATTCCAAGGCATAGTTCCTATTTACAATGCCTCCCCACGGGACAGAGTTAGACACCAGGGTCGTTTTTTAACGTGGAGAAAAGGAACAAAAATAAAAATTGTCTCAGTCGTGAAGGATTTCTCCTCCACTGACAGAAAACAAGAAATTGAAGTGCAGCATCTGAATAACAGATACTACACTTTGATCTTGTCCCGAAGACCAAGAAGGCATAGTTATTGAAAAAAGTACGGACAGATGAACGGACAAGGATGAATTGTCAGGGGACCAATAATTTTCATTTGACTACAATTATAAAAATAACTTTCATAAATGTACATTGAATTTTTTTTTTTTAAATATAATTTTCAGAATGAAATTCATTTCATCAATTTGGTTAAAAAGAAAAATGCAAGACAAAAATTTAAAAAAAAACTCCCAGGCAAAGCTGGGCACATATACTGCTAGTTCAAAATAAAATCAGTTAAACTTTTTGTTGTGAATAAGGTGAGGATTGTTCTTATTTCTCCCGCCTATGGCATATACTGAAGCTTTTAGCAAATGAGATATTGCTATCGATAAGCAACTGTAGAATCTTTTTATATTTTACAAAATAAAAACTTACCCTGTATTTCTGGAGCTTGTTTCGGACACCAATTGTGTCATCCAAATTTTGGAGATGATCTTCAAACGATTTGATTAAAGGAATCAACCAATTCTTCATTTCATCTCTTCCGATTATAATTTGTTCCCAACAGTAGAATTGTGCTTCCAACTTCTTTTTTTGGTTAACAATAATCTACAGAAAGAAAAGACAAAAAACAATAGCAAAATATCTTCCATAGAAAAAAATAAAGTAAAGTAGACAAAGGAGTTCAACCTACAACTAGCGGGACCTGTGGAAATTCCACAGGGAACTCATTCATATGTAATATATTGATGTTGGCATTCTGTAGATGTTCAGCGTAAATGGAGACACCCAGATATTATTGTAGCTCTTTTGTTAAAACTGCAAAAGTATTTATCTGAGCTAGCAGAGACGCCTGCCATAACCTGGTTGTAAAATTCACTTAATATCACTATAAATATCACTAATAAAGGTGCCGGAGGTAAACGTTTTATCTGGGATGACGTTATCTGCCTGATAGTCAGGGAGCTGAACCTTGGATTAACTACTAAGGAGGCTGCCCTATCTAATCTAGTAAGGACGCCCAGTGTAACCTGGTCGTAAAATATGATATTTAATTTATGTAGATTTCATATATATTATTATAGTCAATTTTCTATTAATTCTTATATATTATAAAGTTGTGATTTAAAAAATAAAATAAAAATATCCATATGACTTGGGTGCATCAGCTTAAACCAAAACCAAAACTTATGAAGAAAAAATATATAAAAATATATCACTTCAGTTCCTTCAGTTATAATCGAAACCAAAACCAAAACTTATGAAGAAAAAATATATAAAAATATATCACTTCAGTTCCTTCAGTTATAATCGAAACCAAAACCAAAACTTATGAAGAAAAAATATATTAAAATATATCACTTCAGTTCCTTCAGTTATAATCGAAACCAAAACCAAAACTTATGAAGAAAAAATATATTAAAATATATCACTTCAGTTCCTTCAGTTATAATCGAAACCAAAACCAAAACTTATGAAGAAAAAATATATTAAAATATATCACTTCAGTTCCTTCAGTTATAATCGAAACCAAAACCAAAACTTATGAAGAAAAAATATATAAAAATATATCACTTCAGTTCCTTTAGTTATAATCGAAACCAAAACCAAAACTTATGAAGAAAAAATATATAAAAATATATCACTTCAGTTCCTTCAGTTATAATCGAAACCAAAACCAAAACTTATGAAGAATTTTTGGTAAAATTATTTATTACAAGAAATGGAAGGTCATAACAATTAAACAACAGTCACTCCTATCAACCTCACGTTTTACGATGAGGGGATTTTCAAATTTTTTATTTTGTAGTCATATTTGATTGTCGGATTTCAAAAACGGTGGTCAGAAGCATGTAACGATGCAAAGTTTGATAAAAAAGAAAAACATTGTGATCTGAGAGTCAGCATCATTTGTGTCTGGTCATTCCATCAGTTTGAAATTTTTGAGTCATGTTTTAGGTTTTCGTTTTATCTGATGTGCAATTTCGACTTTTACGACAACTGGAAGCACTTGAGACATAACTCAAGCCATAAAACTAGAAAAATTTTAGACACGAGGCTATAAAGCTTTAAAGCTCGAAAATTCACCAATCCATGAAATAGGTATTAAAAGTTTCCAGAAGAAGCACTAAAATACATGATCAAACTTTTTGGTGTTTCAGATATATCCATAAAAGTTTCTGAATTTTTTAGAAGAGAATTGATAATTTGTATTGTTTGAATTATTTGGACTACTGTTCACAACGTTTCAGCCGATGACCTTCTTCAAGCACCTTTAGTCAAACTCGAAAATATTTCTGTTGAACTTGAGAAGCTGCACAGAAATTCAAAATGGAACCCTTTATTTTAATCCATGAGAGTAGCATGCTCTCATTCCATCAGCCATGACTTGGTAGACGTTTTAAATAATTCGCCATTGTATTGTGAATATCGCCCACACTGAAGATTGAACCTTCAACCTCCAGAAGAACTGTCATCTAAAACTGAATTTTACCTTGCACATATATCCATTATGTTAGTGAAACACTCAAAATGAGAACAGAAGTCTAAATAATCAAAATGATACAAATTATCTTTTTTTTATTTTTCAGTTATAATAGATTATTTCGAATACAACAATACCTAAACAAATGTTTACATTATTGTTTTAAACGTGCATAAAGTTGAACAACTAACTTTCTGCAACATTCGTTTGATTTGGTTGTTCTAAATATTCATATTCGTACTTCAGTTAAAGGGAAATAACTCTTTCATTGATTTTAATTTAATTATCTCTCTGACATAATGGCATTCTGTGTTTGTACACGGAAAAGCGTTGAAAATTCTGCAAAAAAAGATGCAGTAAAATCCAGACAAGGCAATGCAGATTTGGTGAAAGATGGACGTCACATGATGAATACAAAAAAAAATGCTGAATTTCTTCAAAACTGTTAAAAGGTAAATACTCATCAACAAAGGCTAAAAAGAATCGCCTGATAAAAAGGACTTATAATAGAGTCTCATATTAACACTTCATTACAGTAAATTTGATCAGCAAAAACTGCATTTCTATCTGGTGATATTTCTGCACAGATTTGAATACAATCTCAAACGAATATTGACGTATGGTATGCACATACACTTCTGGTGCTCGGATTTTTCCTAAAATCAATATATTATCTGTTTTATTAAACTTTCAATGGTTTATATAATTAATTTTATATATGAGGGGCATCCCAAAAGTAATACCTCCAATTTTTTTATTCTTCCCGAATGGATCAGAGAGAACTGCATTAATGCATTCATGACCTGAAAGTCTCATTTCTCTATTTCAGATATTGACAGTGTGGTATTCTAAGAAAGCAACCCCTGTCATAGACATGTCTCAAAAGCAGAGATGCTTCATTAAATTCTTCCATGTAGAATAAATTATTGACCTGATCAAAATTCACAGGTTCTTGTTCAACGTTTAAGCTGATACAGTTGATGTCAACACAATTAGGAGATGGGTTTGTCGATTTCAGAATGGTGACAGAGACACAAATAAAAAAGCACACTCCAGATGCCTATGCATAACCACCACCCCATCGCTGGCAAAAGTGCATTGAGAATGGTAGTGACTATGTAGAAAAATAAATTCTGGAGCAGAAAAGGTCGCTCGTTTTAATGGAACCATTCACATTTTCGTCACTCTTCAACTTTTTTTTTAGTTAAAAAATAGGATGCATTACTTTTCGAATGACCCTTGTATACAGACGTGTTATATACAAATGCACTTCTGATGCATGGGTTTTTCGTAAAACTGCATTAAAGTGTTTAAATCAATCTCTTTATAGTTTCTCTATCGTATGTGTATGAGGAAGTTTGTAGAAAGGAAATTAAATTTCTAACAAAAATGAAATTAGTATGTGGAATGAACTGATAAGCATAAAAACAAACTAGTTAAAAATTTTAACACATGTTTAAATCGTTTATGAGCTCTGATATTGCAATTTACAAATTTTCAAATGTTCATCCTAACAAGAAAACTTGATTCAGGTGAAGTAGATTTTTATGCAGAGGAGGAGAAAGACAAATGGTGAACATGGTATTAAGTACTCATGTTAGACAGGTGGTGTGAAAAAGAGTAAAAACGGCTCTGTTCAATCTTGGCTATAAATACTCACTGACAGATGAAAATTCTGTGACAACATTCACTCATTCACCAACAAGAACTCTCCTGAGTTAGCACTTTTAATTCCAATTGCAAGCATATAACTTTATGACGACTGGAAACAATGCTGACATAAGCGGAAAGCACATACAATGCCTACTATTTCGAAATGGCTCATGATTGTGTGATTGAGTGATCTAGCGAGAACCGGTGTCTCAACACGATTATCTCAGATGTGTTTATATTTTATTCTATTTCTTCATTCTCATTTCATATCTAAATGTTATTAAACCAGTTATCTATATTTGCATTTTGTATAATTCTGGCCCTATTTGCATATCTGATGAGAAGCATTTAGCTTCAAAATGTCATGGCCTAAAGAGTTTTTTTTTCTTAATTTTCCCCTTTTACTTTTCCTTATTGTTATGATATAATAAAGTTATATAACTTTTATTCCTCAGCTTTCATTTAATGTACATGTATATATATATGTGTGTGTGTGTGTGTGCATACACCGATGCTCACTTCATTCAAATACTTACGTCATTTGTCTGATCCCATTTTTGATTAACATTTTCCATGTCAGTTTTGATAACTGAAACATTGAAACGAGGAATATTTTGTAATTCTTCCATCAAAGCAACACCTTGCTCATTAAAATTATCCAAATGAAGTTGATTCGCATGAAGTTCCAATTCTGTTGTCTAAAATAAAAACAAAACAAAATAATGTTTTAAAATTTCCAAGATAAAAAATTATTATGGTACTTATTGATGAAAAACAGATTTTTTTCTTCATCCAGTCTCATCATTAATTTAATCAGTTTAATATCCGCTTTACACGTTGGCATTAGAAATTGACTTTCAAACTAACCTATCTCTGATCAGGTTTTAATTATCCCTTATTTTCTCATTTCTTTCCATGTTCTCCTTTCCTTGACAGCCGACACTTCTACTATAACTATTAGCTCAAAAATCCTTATTCAATCTTTCAATGTGCCCATACCATCGAAGTCTCCTGTGGTGCACATATCTCCCTAGACTTCCTCTAAGGTTATCAGATTTAAGCCTGTCTTTAAAACTCACATTGCACATCCATCATATCATTCTGATATTATTTCTATGCAATTCACATCCTTAACCTTCACTGATGTGGTTTCACTTTCACGCATCATATTTCATACTCATGTTTGAGAGACTCTTCTCTTGGTCGACACTAGTAATGATTTGCTGTAAAAAAAAAAAAAAAAAAAAAAAAAAAAATGGAAGAATCTCCCAGAACTTATTTTATTCACTTTTCATTCTTGCACTCATACCAGCACCAGCTCCTTCCTGTGCTCCAATAGTATCACCAAGATAACAACCTCAATAGCTTCGCCATCCAGATATGCATTGTCCACATTTGAATTATCATCCATCTCTAGTGTCTTTTTAAAAAAAATTTTTATTTGAAAGTTACCACATATCAAGGCCCGAAGACTACTCAAGGATAAGGGTTAATGAATGTAAGGTGGTAATAATCGTTAATGGTGTCAATTGGGTAGAATTTGATTATTTATGGAGATGGTTCAATAAGAACTTGTTTACATTGAGCTTGAAAGCTACTATGTTGTATTAAACCGGGAAGCAGGCCAGCGGAACAGTGTTCTACAGGCAGGCAGTTCTGGGAAAGAAGCTTTATTCATGGAATCTGCGTTTAGACACAGAGTGGGGAAATCGTTTATAGTGGTTGTAGCTAGTCGAGTGTTTTTGTGAATGTTTGGCAAGGGAGGACCATAGATCGGGGTTCAGTCAAGCACTTGCCATGAAAATAAGGATAGAGCAGAGACAGGCTTGCAATGTCTTTTCTGTGAGAAAAAGCAGGAAAGCTAAAACGACATACCTAGCAGATTTCAAAACCGGTTTTGAACTATCAAGGCTTGATAGAGCACGCTGAGAAGCTCCTGCCAGATGTAGCAACAGTCCTCCATTTTAGGACGAACCTGGCTCTTATACAGATAGAGGGTTGAATCGGCAGTGAAATACCTTCTAGAGCAGTAGAGTGATCCAATAATTTTTCTAGCAATCTTGGCAATAGATTTCATGTCTGTGTTTAATTTCAGATCAAGAGTGAAGGTCAGTCCCAGGAGCTTGTCAAGACATGATGAAAGTCATTCATTTCAATTGTCTTCAACTTCTTGCACACAAAGTGGTTATCCTGTCTCAGCCTACCAGTAATTCCATTCAATGTTGTGTATTCAATACTTACAAGTACCACACACACACACACACACACACACACACACACACACACACACAAAAAAAAAAAAAAGATGAAAAGCTTAACTCTTTTCTACACATTATGAAGTAGAACTTTCCTCGTTTTGGGAACTTTCCAACACTACAACTATTGTTCATCAACTCCATGATCATCTCAATATCCGTTTCACTTGCAACTTTCAGCATTTCTGTGACAACGTCTGAGGGTCCTCCAGCCTTATCCTTCTCATACCATTTCTTGCTCAATCCTCAGGCCTTCTTCAGGTGATTAAATGCGACAGGATAGAAATGCTGAGTCTCTTGACTGTATCCTCAGTAATTACTGCCTTTCATAGTTGTCGTTGTCTCACTACGTTCTGGCCAACTCATCCTCTGGCCTTCTTTGGGTAGGAATAAAACCGCTATCTTCAGACAATGTTCACCTGGAACCATAGAGATTCAATGCATATCCACTGCATCACGGGTTCCAAATAAATAAATATTATTTAAACGGTCAATTGGGGAAAAGGAAATAATGTTCTTTACTAACTTGGTGTTTGAAGGGTGAAGGAGAAATTTAATCAAATATATCTCGTATAGAGATAAAGTGTTAACTGTAGGAAGGGAGTCCCTTGATTTCTGAGAACTTTGAAGTTAAGTGAAACAAAAGATTAAGAGAGTCTTAATATCTACTAGACGTCATCTCTATTGTCTTTGGTGTCCTGATATAAAGGTTTGTCAAGACAATTTAACATGCAGTAAACCATGACTAAATATTCAAAAAAACATAAAAGTAAAAATATATTTCATCAAAATGCATTATCTCATACGAAGAATAATGCATCTTCTAGTGATTTTATCTCTTGTAACGGTTCTTAGACTTTATCTCTTGTAACGGTTCTTAGACTTTATCTCTTGTAACGGTTCTTAGACTTTATCTCTTGTAACGGTTCTTAGACTTTATCTCTTGTAACGGTTCTTAGACTTTATCTCTTGTAACGGTTCTTAGACTTTATCTCTTGTAACGGTTCTTAGACTTTATCTCTTGTAACGGTTCTTAGACTTTATCTCTTGTAACGGTTCTTAGACTTTATCTCTTGTAACGGTTCTTAGACTTTATCTCTTGTAACGGTTCTTAGACTTTATCTCTTGTAACGGTTCTTAGATTTTATCTCTTGTAACGGTTCTTAGACTTTATCTCTTGTAACGGTTCTTAGACTTTATCTCTTGTAACGGTTCTTAGACTTTATCTCTTGTAACGGTTCTTAGACTTTATCTCTTGTAACGGTTCTTAGATTTTATCTCTTGTAACGGTTCTTAGATTTTATCTCTTGTAACGGTTCTTAGATTTTATCTCTTGTAACGGTTCTTAGATTTTATCTCTTGTAACGGTTCTTAGATTTTATCTCTTGTAACGGTTCTTAGATTTTATCTCTTGTAACGGTTCTTAGACTTTATCTCTTGTAACGGTTCTTAGATTTTATCTCTTGTAACGGTTCTTAGACTTTATCTCTTGTAACGGTTCTTAGATTTTATCTCTTGTAACGGTTCTTAGACTTTATCTCTTGTAACGGTTCTTAGATGGATTCTTTCTTGGAATCCAGCAAGACAAAGAGAAGACAGCAATAAATATAAACTATAACAGGAAAATTAATATTTTTCAATTTTACTAACTTTAATTGAAAACTGTGGTATTGATTACGTATAGAAATTGTCAGAATTGTTGGTATCGTCTGCCTGGGCGATGTTAGAATAATTATTAATCACCGATTTCAGTTTTAGAAAATGTATGTATAAGGTAATAATGTATATACAAACACTAAAGTTGCTTAGTGTATACGAAACAAACATAACTCGTGTACAACAATCATAATTTAATCATAGTCAGGGTTATCTTTCCTCTGAAAATTAAAATAAAAAAAATAGAAAAACCTTAAATAAAAACAAATTGCTTGTTTTTATTAAAACTTGAAAAAATCACTTATTTACAAAATAACAATTCTGCACAATCGTACTTATATTATCCTTCCTGTCTATGACAAAATACATTCAGTGGTAAAACCCCAATTTAGGAGCTTTGGGGTGTGTATAGTCAGCCCTTTAATCATCACTAGGGCTGTGACAACAGAATATTCTTTTTATTCTTTTGACTCAAGTATATATCCGACACAGTAAAACACAGTCAATCAACCGAGAACCACATCAGTCTATATAAAAACATAAGATATTAACGGATATATACTAAAGAGTCAGAACAATGAAAACAATATGCTGTTGTCACAGCCCTAGTTATCACTACTTTCAGGTCCACTCTGGAGTAAAGTGGCAGTACCTGTGAGGGCCACAATCGGTAGGTCAAAGAGAAATTATCGTTTACAGAATATCTTTTGAGAAGGGGGGTATGTACTAGTGAATCACCGTTTATCAAAGTTCAAAGGTCACTCGAGTATAAGGGTTAATGCACCTGTTAGGCCACCATCTGAAATTCACATTTCAGGGTTCTTTCTACCATTTTTTGAGACCTACTCTATTTCCCGACCCTAAGAATAATTTTCAAGCTTTTCTCTTGAACCATCCTGAGTATGATGTAAAACTGTATCCAGTTTGTAACTTTGGAGAGTGTGGTGTTAGTTCTTAGCAACCCTAATTTCCAGGTTCACTCCAGCCCGTGCTGGTAATAATTGCTAGGACACAACTTATGAGTTAAATAAAAACTGTTTGCAAATTATACGACTACAACAGAAATTAATCAAATAAAAAACAAAAAACAATCATACACTTTCAGCATTAAATAAGTGAACGACTGTTGACAAACTGAACAATTAACCAATCAAAATTATCCAATAATGATTCATATGGCAAGAAGCGCCAAAAATAAGTTGCCCCATAATCCTTCTGGGTGTGGCACAAAACTTCTAGTGGTAAGGACTCAATTTGGAACCTTTCAGAGTGTAAAAACACTCCTTAGTTATCATTACTCCGAGGTCTATTCTGACCTGGAGTGGAGTGTAGTACCTGTCAAAGTCTCATCTATGGATTAAATAGATTTGTTTACAGAGTATTTTTTTTTACACAATATATACCTACAAAATAGATTAATCAAAAAGCCAATCGCATATAAAACGTGTCTACAGTGTTGCAGTCCCAATAAAACCTAACAACCAATCAACCCAGATAATTAAGCAAGAATTCTTTTCTTGAAAAAAAAAAAACAAAAAAAAAAACATTACTTACTTTGCATGATTCAATTGCTTCACGCACATCTTCAACTTTGTTAAAACAATGGTTCCCACTAATCCTTTGTCTCTCATCTTGTAAAATGCTCAGGATATTTTCTCGGGTCACTGCGTAATTTTGCCACATGTTGCTTGCAGTACAAAACTTTTGCTTCTGTTGCAAAAATCCGTGCAAATGTTCCCACAATCTGTCCACCTGATTGTTGAAAGTCTGAATCTCGTCTTTTTTACGGTTGTCGGTTTGTATAATTTTATTACCGAGCCTGAGAACTTCTTCATATTTGGGATTGTAGCAGGAGATTTCTGACTGCGTGTCCTAGAAAAAAAAGGTATTTTTTTTTTTTTTTAAATCAAATGTAATGATAAACGTAAAAATGTAAACGTTAAAATTGTGTCAGTTCTAAGAAAATGTTGAAAAGAATAAAACGAAGTTAGAAAATCATCTGAATTTAAAAAAATAATGAAGCGAAGCACTTAAAAAGAAACAATAATCGATATTTGACAGATATAATCTGTCTGTTTAGCGAATGATGATATTATGTCGGACATAAGTGTGGCAGTGTGGCACGTGGCAGTGTGGCACACCAACAAAATTACTATTTCCTACTTAAAGTGTGACAGACCGACTGATTAATGGACAGGGCTTGTCAAAAAGAATAAAATGAATCAACAACGTCATATGACAACTTTTCTATCATCATTATCAATAAAAAAAAAACAGAACTAAAATAACAACAACAACAACAACAAAAAACAATAATTAGTAATCCAAAGATACGTCCATTAAATCTGCGCTCTTAGCGATTAAATTGCTATTCAAACGTAAAAGTGACAAACCGACCTACGTGTGTAGAGATTCTTGTTTGTGTTGGAAAATCAGGTGTGTTTTGAGATTTAATTTCTATTTTAAACTTAACATACAAGGGTCTGTCAAAAAGATGAACACATCAAAATAATCTATTTTTTTATACACACACAAAATAAAATAAGATTCTTAACACCTAAATAAACTTGGAACTTTCTTTTGGCCCATAAAACCAGTTTGAACAAAATTTTAAATCAAAACATTCTAGTTGATAATTAAATAAAACTTGAAAAAACAATTATTGGACAAAATCGACATCATGTTTTTGTATTGTGTAGTTTTCAACCAGATAAAACCGATTTTTTTGTAAGACATTTTCCGGACTTTTACGTAAACAGTCGGAAGATGCCGAAACGCTTAGCCAATTAGAATGCTAAGGAAGCAGACGATAAATCTTAGCATATTTGGCAGACATAAGTCGAAATGAAACTGACGAAGAGCGAACTTTTTTTTTTTTTTTTTTTTTTTTTTTACCCCAACCGCATCGGTTTTGTCCGTTTTAAATGTACCAGTACCAAAAAGATAAAAGAAAATCTAAACCCTCATTGTTGCATTGAAAACGTAAAAAATAAATAAATAAATAAAAATAAAATAACTTAACTTGTCGTAAAATATCTTCAAAACAATTCATTGAAAAAAAAAATACATACGGTGAGTTTTTTTTTGTTTGTTTATTTTTCCATCAGCCTCGTTTTGATTTTGACATAGTTTTTTTTTTATTCATCTCTCTCTCTCTCTCTCTCTCTCTCTCTCTCTCTCCCTCTCTCTCTCACACACACACACACACACACACACACACACGTATTTCGGAGTCGACAAAAATCGGGTTTGTTTGTGTTCAAAAGTTATACCAATGTTCATTTTTTTAATTAAAGTTTTATGTTGTATACTTTATTTTTATTTATTTTGTTTTGGTAACACATACGTATATATAATATCAATATATCTATATCCTAATAGAACTCTAACGATGATGTTTGTTATCTTTGTTAGCTGCTTGTCACCGTGCACACTTCTCGTGTACATGAATAATCCAAATAGTGGGAGGAAGGTCGAATAATGGAAATAATTGGGTGAATGAGAAGTGGTGGGAGAAATAGAATAACTAAAATGGAGGGAGAAAAAGAAAGGAAGAAGGTGGAAGGGAGAAAAAGAAAGAGGTAGAGGAGGAAGATAGAGGAAGGGGGAGAGAAGAGAAAGAACTCGGATTACAAAGAGGAGAAAGAGAAAGGAGAAAAAAGGGAGAATAAGGTCTATTATGACATCACAATGTATTCTGATAATGGGAGATCCTTTGACTTTGTAATACTTGTCAAAATATGAATATCCACCAATATCATTGTTTAGAATATTATAATATAACAAATATCCAATTGTAAATTAGCAGACATTTAAAAATCAAAATAAAATTTTATTTCAGGACGAGAAATATAATTTAAGTCTAACAATCAATTTTTTTTAGCAAATTTAGGCTAAGACACAATAAAGTTTTTTTTTATTTGTTACAGATGAACATGTTAATCTTAGATAAATGTAGAAATCGCTTAATATGAAATACATTTATCACTTTGATAATTATAAAAGAAAATCGAATATTAACAAAACAAGTGAAGCATGCATGGTCCCCCGTAAATGCCCAGTGAACGAGGCATAAAAAATGATTAAGTTCAGCATTTGCCCCCCCCCCCCCATTTAACCCCAAAAGTCCCCAGGGGATGTCAAATCCTGGTGAAAATGAACAAACGGTGCAGCTTTAGGCCTTAACATATGTAAATTTGAGTTCTGCACTATACAAAAAAAAAAAAAAGAAATGACTAAGTCCATCACCCCCCCCCCCATTTAGCCCCCAAGGCATTTAACTCCCTCGGATGATCACTTATTTCGATGATTACATGATGGTCAGGTTAATATCACGAGAGGACATTAGTTATATTCATATTTCATATCAAAACCTGAAGAATTTTACAACAGAAACATTTATTAACTCTTTAACAGATGGAATCAAGTTATAGGGAGCAAGTGCCATTATTGTTATAAAGATTTCCATTTTTTTTTTTTTCATTTTCAAGATAAAATTTTCATTTGGCAAAA
Organism: Euprymna scolopes; assembly: GCF_053919585.1. Lineage (NCBI taxonomy): Eukaryota > Metazoa > Mollusca > Cephalopoda > Sepiida > Sepiolidae > Euprymna > Euprymna scolopes. The sequence continues at coordinate 129,093,855 of NC_136496.1, read as the reverse complement.
CATTTGCACCAACCTTTTATATATATATATATATATATATATATGTATAGAGAGAGAGAGAGAGAGAGAGAGAGAGAGAGAGAGAGAGAGAAAGAGAGAGAGAGAGAAAGAGAGAGAGAGAGATAGTGGACTGATAAAATTATCGCTCTAGAAAAGACGACATGATTCCATTTCCGTTTGATGACAACTGGTTTTCTTTTTTTGTTGCAGGCCATCTACTAGTTTGCCAGTTGTGTACAAATCTCAAGAGCGATAGGAATCTTCTATAATATCTGAAAGTGACACAATGTTCAACAAGCAAGATCGGAGATGTGCCACTGTACAACTCATGCTCTCTATCGATCCAAGTTATGACAACAGAACAATTGCCAGCACCCTAAAAATGCATCACTGGATTGTCACGAATAACACGGTTATGGTCTTTGGTGTGGCTTTGCATAAGGGCTATATCATGCCACCTCACCTTTGAACTCAGCTTGAAAGTCAACACCAAAGTGTACCTGGATGTGCTGAAGAGTTTAGTAATCCCTGGTGCAATCAGGTGGCCATTAGCATTGGGTGTGGCACTAGGATTCGGCGCTTGCCCACAAGTCCAAAGAGACCCAGGCTTCGCTCCAGAAGGAGTACCAGGACTTTGTACCCTTCTCATTGGCCCCACTTCTCCATTGACCCGAATCCGCTTGACCACTTCGTTTGGTTAAAAAAAAGGTTTTTTTTTAAAGATTTTAGAGTGGTCTTAAATTTTTGATCCGGAGAATATATACTGTCATTTTTCAATTATCTGATACAATATCTTTTTCAAGATTTGTTGCTTGGCTGGAAATGAGCCTTAATCAGAAAAAACGGAACAGTTGAGGATATTGGAATCGGTATCAGAAAATTAGTGCCTATTTTCCAATGCCAAAAACGATTCTTTTGATCTTTTTTATTTGACTTTGTGTAAAGCAAAATCTACCATTGCTGGTATTAATAATAAAATAAATATTTATTGACTTTAAACGACCAGTAAAACTAAAATCAATAGATCATCCCTCATAAGTGTATTTTTACGTATATTTGCACATTTGACATGTGTTTTTACAGTAATAGGGAAAAATGAATAGTTAAATATTGAGAGATTTATAAAGAATCGGAAGTGGATTCGGTAATTGTATTGGAATCAGGAGAAATATTGGAATCGTCCCATCATAAATGTAGCAGAAAGTTTCTATCATCATAGATTTATAGCTACATGGAAAACTACTCACCCCATGTCACACATTGTCAAAAATCAAATATTTCAAGCAAGTTTCATAATTTGAACCTGTGAAACAACGACTGAAGTGCAAATTTAAAGTAATTTTCTTCTGAGGCTTGAAAATTCAATCAAATATTAAAAATACCAAAATTATAATTAAGAATTGTTTAAGACTTCTACCATATCATGGCTGACAGAACGAGAAAGATCTAACACCGTGAATTAAATAAAGAGTTCAGTTTGAAATTCTATATAGATCTCAGAGTTTGACAAGATGCAAACAAAGGTTGGAGGTTACATCGGCTAAAACGTTTTTAGAATAACATAAAAAATGAGAACAATTGTTTGGATAATCTATTTGTCTAAATAGCAGAAAGCACCATCTGAAAAAATAATTATGAAACATTTTTTTAAATTTGAAATTTAATTGAAGAATTTTGAAGAATTCAATGCCAAACTAATCTTTCTATATTAAATATATTTATATGTCCTAACGAACAGGATTCACACTTGCACTGATTAACTAATCTTCATGAATTTTGGAATACAGTTAATAAGCATAAGGGGTCCAAATGTGGACTATATTTAATTGAATTCAGTCTAATAAATAGAGGTTAAAAAGGAGAAAACCCTTCCATAAAACTTTGACTGTAGGTATCAGAGATCAATTAATAAATATTCACCAAATTGCAATGCCTTTCGGGTATTTTAAAGGTTTTTGTGCAGTATGATATGGACACACTCTTTCATTTGAAAACTCAAATATATTAGATTAGCATTAAATTTGATCCCTAGATATTCGACACCTATTAAGCAAGATTATCTGAATTTCATTTTATTCTTAAAACCCATTAAGTCTTAAATTTTAAACATTTTTTAAATGTATTTTGATCAAAATTGGAATAAGGATTCTAGATATAAAGTTCAGTTTCATTATATCTTAATCTTCGTTAGTGGACATATTCTGGTGGGGGTAATTATACCTGTGTAGAGACGGGTATTCTTCTAATTCAATCAAAATTTCTTACCTCAAAGTTTTGAATCATCTGACTGATCCCCGTCGGTGTTGATTCTTCAACCTGAAAAGCATCAGTTCGCATTTTGATTTCTTCCAACATTTTGATCAGCAAATCTTTCTTTTCGATATATGCAGTCCAAAGATGATTCAACTCTCCAATTTTGTCACCTTTTTCCGACACAGACATTTCAACGGACGAGAGCAGAGATTCAACACCTTGAAACTCTGTCGCAAAGTGAAGATTTCTCAGTGTGGCACGATCTTTAATGACAAACTGAGACGATCTCATCAAAGAATCCAGTTCTGGGACAGAACTAGCCCAGCCGTTTAGTTCTTCCTTCACATTCTCGATACTTCGGTTGATTTCAGCAATTTCCGATTCAGTGACGTCAGGTGATGATAACTGTAGTTCTAATTGTTTCAATTTGCCTTGCGACTTTTTGCAGAGTGTGATGTAAGCAACCCAACTTTCGCAGAGTTTGACCCGCGAAGCTGAGGTGTCCTTCACCTTTGTATAGATCGTGACCATCCGGTTGAAACGCTCTTCTAACACGGCTGCTTCATCTTCAGAGCAGCTCAAGAGGAACGATTTAAAATCAGCAGACAATTTATCAAAGGTATCATCCCATGTCAAAGACTCTGACGACATTGACTGAAAGGATATAGAAGTGAAATTTCTAATTTAATTGTTGGAAACAGACATTTTCAGATTTAAAAAAAAAGCCAAAAAAACAACGTGAATTCAATTTTTTTAAAACAGGCAAGCTTTAAAATTTAAAAAAGTACAAAAAACAAAAAAAAAAAAACGAAAAAAAACAAACGAAAAAAACAAAAACGAAAAAAAAAACGAAAAAAAAAATAACGTAAAAAAAACGAAAAAAAAAAACGAAAAAAAAAAATACAAAAAAAAAAATGAAAAAAAAAATACAAAAAACAAAGACGTATCCACTCCGTGTGCGTTTTATAATGAAAATATTTTTTCAAACTGAAATATGACAGACAAACTCAGGAACCGGAGCTCCCATTGAGATTATTTAGTTTGGTTGTTTTGTGGCATATAAATCATTTGTTGGAAATATTCTTAACAAGACTCTTTATGCAAATTATCCACTATTACTTGAGGAGAGGCTATATATAAACACTCAAAAAAAAAAAAAAGAAGAATCTCATGGTCGAGAGAGCTCAAAAAATAAATAAGAATTTAGTGGAATGGCCAGAGGTGCTCAAAGCAGAATTTACCCAAAGGACGAGCAGAGTTAAAAAAAAAAAAAAAAGAATTTATTGAAAGAACGAGAGGAGCTCAAAAAGAATTTACTGAAAGGAATGAAAACATTCATGTCTGTTACTTTTTTTTTTTTTTAATTCAATTTTTACCCCAAACAAGGCACAGTGCCACTTTGAAGCAGGGGGCTACTATCAGGGACTTAATTAGCGGGGTCATTATGAAGGGAGATGAGTAGAAAGATGTTTGTTAACATTACACTTGAACTTCTGCATATCAGTGCAGTTGGGAAAGCAGAATCCCGGAAGGGAGTTCCAAAGACCCGCAGTTCTAGGGAAGAAACTATTGGAGTAAAAGGCTTTCTTGCACCTAGGGATCTTTATTGTAAAGGGATGAGACTTAGTAGCTTGTCGGAGGTAGTTACGTCGGGGAGGTATAAGTGTTTGCAGTTCATCAGAGCATTCAACATTAAAGTATTTGTAGAACAGGCAGAGGGATGCAACATCTCGTCGATGGGACAGAGGCTGAAGCCTAGATGACAGTTCAGGACCTATCAGGTTGGCGACTCTCTTTTGAACCCTGTCCAGGAGCGAGAGACAAGCAGCAGATGCACCAGCCCAGATGTGACAACAGTACTCCATACATGGTCGAATGGTGGCCTTATAGAGGTACAGGATACTGTCAGGCGTAAGTAGTTTTCTAGCACGGTAGAAGGAGCCAACCTTCCTTGCAGCAGCCTTGGCAATGCTCTCAATGTATCTATTCCAGTTCATATTCCCTGTAAACGTTCTCCAGGACAACAGTTTTAAAAACTCCTAAACTTCAAACAGACATAAGTATTATCTTTTATTGTATTTGTAATTATAATTGAATATAATTTATTTTTGAATTCAATAATTTGTTGGGTTTTAATTGGCTTCGCCAAAAAAAAAAAAAAGACAAAAAAAACTTCTTTCTATTCTATAAACAACAAAAAAAGGTGTTAGAAATAATTAACATGAAAAAAAAAAAAATTCGAACACCTTTTTCAGATTATTTAAAGCCAAATCCAGTAATTTTGGAAAACGTTTTTATGCTTCAATTTGTTTATATCTTTAAATATTTATTTACCATGTTTGGTTTGGTTGTTTTGTTTTATGGCATATCAAACATTCTCAGGTTCACTCATTTTTAGAAAAGCTTTTATGCTCTAAATTCTTGATATCTTCAAATATTTATTCATGGAATTTGGTTTGGTTGTTTTGTTTTACGGCATATCAATCCTTTTTGGTTTATTCAATGCCGAATGCAGTAATTTTGGAAAAAAAAGGTTTTATGCTTCAAGTTCTTTATATCTTCATATATTTATTAATGGTGTTTGGTTTGGTTGTTTTGTAGAGAAAAATTGTTTCTATTTTTAACTTTGCAGAACATTATTGAGTTTTGCAAACAAAAACAACAAAAAACAATAACGTCAATATTTGGTGGATTTAAATCAGAAAATTGATATCCCCAGACAGCTTGACTGGTTGAATCAGTCTAATCATAATGCATGGATGCAACTAAATGCATTCAGATTGTGACTTTGGGATCAATTAAGAATACAGATTATAATTCTCTTTTAAAATCTACATCTATATAATAAAATAAAGTTAGTCTCTTTCTTCACTTCTATCACTATTAGTTTCTGCTCTACAAAAATCAATATTTCATTCTGAATAGCTAGTTCTTGTTGGTATCAGACCATCATGTTCTTCAGAACAATTATATGTAATTCAATTTAATCCCTTTTTAAAAATATTTAACTATTGTTCAAATGGAGACATTTTTCAATAATGGTCTAGACATCAACAGCAGCAGCACATCCCCCCTCCCCCCAACAAAAGCTTCCACTTTTCCTCACCATGGTAGGAGCAGTAGCAACCTAATAATGTTAGTTCCTATGTGCTAACATGGCTCTGATTAAAATCCAGGAGATGTCAACATCAGGATCCGTTATCTTCTGGTCATCTGCACTTTGCTGCAAACAAAGATGTGCCAGCTGGGTTCAAAAAATTCATGGAATATGCATTTACTATTTGTTTCTGTTCTGGGCCAAACTTTCCCCAACTTTGCATGTAACCGCTAGGCCTTGCTGCTCTGGGTAGCAAGAAAACCTTTCATTTTTAGCCATACTAATCAATAGAAGTGATTATAATCAAGACTGCCTACACTTTTTGACTTCCGGTTTCTGCTCTGCAGATGGGATGATGGTGACAAGCAAGATATGGTCCTTTCTGATTAATGATTATCTTACTCTCAGATAACATGAAAGCTTCCCCCCACATTTCCCTATGTAAAGAATGGCTTTCTTATCTGCTTGATCATGTTGAATTATCCAGCCAAATAGACAACAGAAACCGGAAGTCAAAAAGAGCAAAGAATTTTGACTATAAGCTAACACATTAGACTTGTACTTACTTGATATTTTTCAAGAATGCTTGGTATATCATCTGCGTAGATTTCACCTAGTGATGTCAGTGATTGATTGTTGGATTTTAACCATTTTTCGAAATTCTCCAAGTTGATGAGGAATTTCTCGGAATGTCCCACTGCAGCAGAGACTTTTACATGCCGATCATCGGAAAGCTCTGTAACATTGTTCCAACTGTCCGTGATATCTTTTTGTTGTCTGTCTAAAGTCTCTACGCCCTTTCGAGAAGCATGTGGTTTCACTTCCTCAAACTGATGGTTCAATTTTACCAAAAAGGTTGTCTGTTCTTCAATCTCTTGGGTTAATGCCTGAAAGTAAATTAGAAATAAAATCATTCACATTGATGAACAAAATTTTGCTTCAATGATTCTTGTGGATGTGAAAAATAATTTTAAATTATTACATTCAAACTCTATACAAAATAAGAGAAAAAGTAAAAAAAATTCTAAACATATTCTTCACCAGGTAATACTTAATTTTATGCAAAGTAATTGTGTCCCCTTAACAAACCAACATTAATGTTTAATGCTTACGTAGAAAATCAAATACTCTACAAATGCATAATATAATAAAATAATCGATATGTAATAAGAAATGTTTAATAATAATTTTAATAAGTAAAAAAAAATATCAGTAAACATTTACAACAAATAAATAATAAATATTTAAATTTTCTGCGAGACTGTTACAAAATGCAACCCATAATTTCTCCCGTTTTCTCTGAATTTAGTGGAGCTATTTATTTGAAAAAAAAAAGAAAAAGAGGTATATTTCGATGATGATGATGATGATGATGATAGTAGTAGTAGTAGTAGTAGTAGATTTCATGAATCCAGCAGACTACAGAGCGAACATCAAAAAGATGGATAAGTGAGGCAAATACAGATAATGAAATCGACTGAATTATTTTTTACTAATGAGTTACCACTCATCAAGGCCAAAAGTCACTTGAATATAAAGGTTAATAATAATAATTAGCTTGACATTTGAATGATGATGAATACTATGAGAGGAATCAAAATTTCCAAACACAACCTACTCAAAACAAACGCAATTCAATGTTATGTCCATGTTGAACAAAAATGGATGAGAGTTCTGAGGTAGATGCAAAACAATTGAGGTAGAAAACCAAGGAAACATCGGAGAATATAATAAAGACTTAAAGAAAAAAGATTAAATAAAGACCTGGCCAGAGATAGATTATTTGGAAGTCAATTTCTAAAAGCTGTCAATCACATGCCAGGATGTAAAGTGGATGTTAAACCAATTATAATGATGATCTTACCCGAGTTGTAGCTAATTCGTATTTGAGAATCGAGAGGTCAACCGTGTTGACCTTTGGCACGACACTTAATTTGGTTTCATACTTCTGAATAACATTTTGAAATTTGTTTGCCGTGTTGTCGAGTGTTAGAAATGCGCTGTGAATTTCCTCAATGTTCTTTGTAATGTCCTCTACACCTGACTGGACGCTGTTCAATTTTGCCTGGAGTTCTTCCACTTGACTGATGACTTCCGACTGATTGGAAACTTCGTGAGCCTCACCGAACAGTTTTTCAAACAGCAACAACTGTTTTTCATAATCATGGAGAAATTCCTGCAAATAAATATCATCATATTCAGTTATTTATTATGGCTCGTTCTAAAGGCAATCTGCCTTAGATCCGAAGGAGTGTGTGCCACAGTGATACCAGTGGCCTTGCTCCATCAGGTATAGTTGTTGCATATTAGCACAAAATTATCTGAACCTGAAGATTATTATTATCGTGTAGATTAGATTAGTTTTAAAGAGAAAAATGGAATTCAAGGACAAATATAGTTAAATGACGTTTTAGGAATTTAACTTGACTAGATTCTAAAAAGAATAACAAGAAATTTTAGATAAATAAAAACAAATACGTTTTAATAGAAAAGAATGTTAGAACATAAACAAAATATATGACGAGGGTAGATCATTTGATTTATGTCTTTGGTGACAAAGTTTGTGTCGTAACGAGATAATTTTGTAAATATACATAATCATAGTTAGGAGTTAATCAGGAGTCTTCAGTGAAAGAGTTGGAATGAGTAGACGGGACAGACAAGTTCTTAGCTGATTAGGAATCGTTCATTTATGGAAGCATTCAGCTGGAAAGATAGTAATATGTAATCCCTGAAAAAGGAATGGCGTGCAACTCCAGAACAAAAAGTCGCAACAGAAATAAGTGTAAATGTGGAAAAGCAATTCAGTTGTCTGAGTTGTTGGGGGTAGAAAGTGACTTACATTTTCAGAAGCGAGTCTGGGCAAGCAGACAATGGTGCTATTTGTCCAGTTTGTTGAATTCTTGAAGATATTTCTATCTGTTTATTAGATGTGTTAAAAATGTATGCACACATACAATGAACATTAGATAGACGACTCTATAACAAACATGTACACGGTTTGGTTTCCTCGTTTATACATACCTGTTTTATATACACTCGCTATACAACCCCCATGTCATACAGAGCCCCCAACAATACGAAAGAATTAAATACAAAATTTTTATAAACATAGGAGATCAAACCACTGTAAGAACTAAAAATAGATGCAGAAAAATTATACATCAGAGTGACAGAAGGCGATTGAAAACAAAGAATCTACATACACGCAAATTTCATTTTATTACACCAAAAAATTTATATAGCAGATCACTTTCCAGATAAAATGCATGATTATATTTATTCTTCTATTATGTCTGTAAAGGCAATCCATCTCAAAGAATTCAACTATTTATAAATGAATACGAGAAAACATAAGTAAAACTAAGTAAATATTTAATTTGCATTTATGATATCTTTTAAAAATTTTTTAATGGTTTAAGTTTGATGCGAATGAAAAGCTAAAATCTATTGCTAATTCGATTTGAAGATTGTGAGATGTGAGCTGGCGATGGTGATGTGGAAGCAGTGGCATGCAGGAAGGATCATAGCTGATGTTCTGACGATGTCCTAACAACTAACAGTAAAGATTAAGCAATGAAAGATTCTTAAATGAGAGAAGAATCCAGGTTGTCCTCAATGGGCGTATGTTGAAAACATTTGATATAAATGCAGGTGTGCCACAGGGATCGATTCTTGGACCTTTGTTATTTCTGATATTCATAGATGATTTACCTGATAAAATTGTCTCTGAGATGGGTATATTTGCTGCCGACACCACGCTCTATAGCAGGCACATGGGGAAAACTAATAAGCACATATCTAAGGTAATAAGAGAAACCCTACAGGAAGACCTTTAGTCGGTAGTGGAATGGAATAAAAAATGGATGGTAACGTTCAACGCTGCCAAGACAAAGCTCGTTTCTTTTAATAATTACATGAAACCTACACCAGCCACCAATAGCTATGGCTAGAGATACTTTACCTGAGAGCACTTCGTTCAAGCTCCTTGGCTTAACGTTCACAGGAAACGTTGGAATAGATACATTGGGATCATTGTTAAGGCTGCTGCAAAGAAAGTGCACTCTCTATTGCGCTAGAAAGTTACTTACGCCTGAAAGTATCCTATATCTCTACAAAGCCACCATTCTCCCGTGTATGGAGTACTGCTGTCACATTTGAGCTGGTGCATCTGCTACTAGTCTCCTGCTCCTGGACAGGATCCAAAAACGAGTCATCCCCTGCCCCACCGACGAAATGTTGCATCCTTCTGCCTGTTTTACAAGTATTTTAATGGTGGATGCTCTGACGAACTACAAGCCCTCCCCCTCGACGAAAATACCCCCGACAAACCTGAGACGCAGCAAAGTCCCACCCCTACACAGTTGAGATCCCTAGATGTAAGAAATCCTTTTACTCTAATAGCTTCTTCCCCAGAACTGCAGGACTTTGGAATTCTCTTCCGGTTTCCTGCTTCCCCAACTGTACTGACATGCAGAAGTTCAAGTGTAATGTGAACAAACATCTTGCTGCTAAACTCCCTACATAATACCCCTGCAACTTAGGTCCCTGATAGTATCCCCCTACATCAAAGTGGCACTGTGCCTTGTTTGGGGTGAAAATGTAATTAAAATAAAAGATTCAGGAAAATCTAGACAAAACAATATGAACATTAATGAGAGAGAGATATGGGCATCCAAACGGTGACGACGAAAAAATGGATCTTAACTACTTCGCATACAAATTCACTAGGTCAAACTACTAACAACGAAAGCCCAAGATGATCGCCTCACGAAAACAAAATGACATCTCAATAAAATAAAACATCAATTTCTCTGGTGTTTTAAGACAAGTGCAGAATAACAAGCAGCTTTTATCATCTATAACTCATCAGTGTAGTTAGACAGAACAAGTGCATCTATGTTGCGATTAGAAATTATAATTGACCACAAACAAGACACAACAGAAAGAAAGTGAAATAAAAACATGCATTTTTTTTTCAAATGAAAATATTTAATTCTGATGTTTTATTTATATTCATTAAGAAATTTAATTTCGTTCATCAAAGTGGATAATTTTTTATGGAAATCGCCCCAGACAAGACATGAATCTACTTGATGTTAGGAGTTTAAAAAAAAAATCTACTTAAAACTTCAAAACTTGCCAACAATAAGTGTAAAATGGAATTTGATTTTGATAAAAAAAAAAAAAACCCAGCAGTTTTCCCTCTTTGTCACAAAGATCGCTCATGACAAAATAAGGGAAGTAAGAGTTATGAGGCTGTCAAAAGTAAACTCAAGCAGATCTTGGGTTTACTTTCGACAGCCTTGTTAACGATGTTTTTTTTTTGTTTTTTTACTTCGGAGTTACCACTTATCAAGGCTCAAAGGCCACTCAAGAAAAAGGGTTAATGAATGTAAGGCGGTAATGTAGTAATTGTTAATAGTATGAATTGAGTTGAATTTGATTATTTATGGAGATGATTCAACAAGAACTTGTTTACATTGGATTTGAAGGCTACCATGTTGTATTCAACCGGGAAGCAGGCCAGCAGAACAGTGTTCCACAGGCGGACAGTTCTGGAAAAGAAGCTTTGTTCATGGAATCTGCATTTAGATTTGGTTAGTTCTAATAGTGCTTGTTTTTTAGCAACTTTTGTTCAACTTTAAATGAATCATCAAATGTTACAGGACAGATTAACACAACCAGTTTTAAAGTGACGATGCCATCATCTTATAAATGAAAACAAAAAAAAATCTAATAAATGAAAACAAAAAACATACCTGATGTTCACTGTATAATTTTTTGCAATCTTCAATAGAGTCGCATTTTCGTACTGGTTTTGAGCAATATTGCTGTGCGCTTGTTAACCACGGTGATAGTTGATTGAGGAGTGAGAGGTACATTTGCCAGTGCGTGACGCTCCCAGAGTAGGATGTCCGGCAATCGTCAGCCTCAGTTAGAAGTTGCTGCCATTGCCTACGAGTGGTTTTTAGCTTCGATTTTAGGGCTGCCGTCTCCCTACTTCGAAAGTTTTGGGAAAGTTCCTTGGAATCTTCCTCCAAGTTTTCCAAAGTGATATGGTTCTCTCTGACATCACGGCAAAGTAACTACGAAAAAAAAAAAAAATAGAAACACAAAATCATAAATAAATTCATTTAGATTTGGGAGTCGGGTGTTTTAGGTTACAACTAGTGTAGGACTTTACTGTACGCTCAGGTATCCGTTTTGCAGGTACCTGAGCATACAGCAAAGTTCCGACCTTAACTTTTGACCTTGAAAAATGGTGTACATCATCCCTTGGTCAGAGACCATCATCATGTCAGGTTTGTTCATGAGCTATCCAGTGGCGGGGGTTGTAGGAGAGTATATATACATAGGCTATGACCTTGATCATTACCTCGGAAAATGTTGTGCACCATTCCTAGGTGGGGGACCATCATCATGCCAAGTTTGGTTATGATCGGTCCAATGATGTGAGCTGTAGGAGAGTTGTACACAGACAGACACACACACGAACGCTAGTACTTTATATATAGAGATGATAAAAAATGCTGTTTCATATGGTTATAGAAGCTGTTATAGAAGAAAACAAATACGCACACACACACAAGTATATGCATTTATCTACACCTATGTACACATGCCCATAGAGAAGAATTTGAATGCTTTTTAGTCACTTTCTTTGATGTATAAAGTTTCTCTGTACAAAAGTTTGTCAGCACAACCTGGCATGATGATACTTTTCACCAGAAATAAACCCTGATTAAATATCTAAAGTAACATATTATTCTGAAGCTCAAATAAGATCCATTTGGCCACAGTGCTTCTCAAAGAGAGCTTTATAATATGTAAATGAGTTATGTGTTTTCTTTTATTATAAAAACAACACATCATCCATTTACGTAGCATATAGATATATATATATATATGTATAATTACAAGCACATACATTTATACTTACCTCGATGTTGGATAATAGCTTTTCTGGAGATTCTGTTGTCGCATCTTTTAGTTTGCTCAGGTCAATTTCCGTGTGCTTCAACCAACTCTCAAAATTCTTGAGACGATCATAATATTCTGACCAGCGGCCAATGAGGCCCTCAAGTTGGGTTAATTTAGATGCCAAACGTTCAGAAACATTTTTCAACCTGTTGTCAATAACAGTGATCTCTTTCTGCAGAGGATCTTGCCTGTCACTGCTGGCCCCTTTACACAACTCGGCATTTATTTTACGCATCTCATCAAGTCGTCCGTTCAGCGACTTGATCATCTGCTGCAATTTCTGTGGAAATGATATTTGGATACATAATTGTTGTTTGTAGAAATAAAAGGAAATAAAAATAATATACAAACAAGAATAGATTGAAAGCAGGTTGGAAAAAAGCTGAAAATAATAAGATGATTATTTTTATACAACCGATTTTTGAAGAAGACGAAGAAACCGTTTTCCTTGGGAACGGATCCCATAACGAGAAATGCGAGATAAACACGTAATTGACAAGAAAGGCTCGGTTTCTTTTGTCACATCTACTTTTATTCTGCATGGTTTTTAAGTTTTTTTTTTGTTGTTGTTGTTTTTTTGCTGTTGTGGCCTTGAAGGAACGAAAACAAATAAGACAACAAGGAGGTACTTAACAAGAGTATGTACCGAAGTAATGCGTTGTCAGAGACTGCTTTTGAATTGAGCATGGTGATTCTCTCGCTCAGTTAAATGAAGCAATAGGAGAGATCACCATAACAATATATATATAAAACTGAGAATATGTGTGTGTGTGTGTGAGAGAGAGAGAGAGAGAGAGAGAGAGAGATGGGGGGGACACTTCTCAACCTATGGACTCAACAATTTTTTTAAATAAATGAAAATTCTATAATATTTATGCATATTTTACGACCAGGCAATGCCAGACGGCCTACTAGTGTGTGTGTGTGTGTGTGTGTGTGTGTGTGTGTGTGTGTGTGTATGAAATTGCCTCTGTGTGTACATTTCCCTACCAAATTACTCTGTCAATTTTCAGTCTACAGACTCGAGATTTGACATAAGGGATATTGAGATTTGGGAAAATCTTTTTAATCGTTTTTTTTTACCAGAAATTTGGCTGTCAAGGGGCCAAAATTCAACGATTTGACCTTTGAAAACTCTACCAAACTCCTTCACCAATTTTGGGTCTAAACACTTGAAATTTTAGATGTAGGTTACTTGGACATGGAACAAACTTCTTAATTTGATTTGAGCCCCAAACAATAAATGTTAAGGGGTCAAAGTTAAAAAAAAATTGACCTCTCAGCTAATTTTTGGTCTAAACAATTAAAATTTTACATAAAGTGTATTCAGACATAGGCAAAGCTTTTGAATCGGTTTTTGGCTGAAATTTTAGCTGCCAAGGGGTTAAAGTTCAAAAGATTTTACCTTTGCGGTCTCTAGCAAACTATTCAGCTATATTTTGGGTCTAAACATTTGAAATTTTACATAAAGTGTATTTAGACATGCAGCAAGCTTTTTAATCAGTTTTTTGGATAAAATTTGGCTGCCAGGTGGTCAAAGTCGAAAGAATTGACTTTTGCAGACTCTACCAAACTCCTCCGCCAATTTTGGGTCTAAACACTTAAAATTGTAGGTCACCTGGACAGGAGTCAAACTTTTGAATATATATATATATATATATATATATATATATATATATATATATATATATATACACATAAAGTTATGAACAGTACATAGGACCCGAGCAAAGCCGGGGTGAATTGCTAGTATATATATATATATATATATATATATATATATTAGTGATGGGAAGATTCCAATATTTTTCCCCAATTCCAATAAAATTGCCTGATTCTGTACTAAATTCTTGATTCCGATACAATTAGCAATTCCAACTTTTTATAAATCTCTAAATATTTTACTATAAAAATGTTATTTTGTCCCGAACACTGTAAAAACACACCTTAAATGTGCAGATATTTTCTCAAACGTAAAAACACATTTGTGAAGAGATGATCTATAGGTTTTAATCTTACTGGAAATTTAAATCAATAAATATTTTATTATTACTACAAGTAGTGGAAGATGTTTCTTAAACCAAAATCAAATAAAAAACATCATTAAAGGAATCGGTTTTGGCATCGGAAATAGGCACAAATTTTTCCAATTTTGATACCTCAAAAAGCTCCGATTTTTCCGATTCTGATTAATCGAACCAATACTAATATATATATATATGAAAAGGAACTTTGTCTGTGTATCTGAGTTCGTTCCCTATGAACTCCAAAACGGTGGGCGGATTTTTATGAAATCTCACACAAAGGTACTTTATGTGCCTGGCAGTGTTCTTAGATAGGTTTTGTATTGGAATGTCTTTGATAAGTATCGACAATCGAAATAATCCGATGAAAGAAAGAACAGGCGATTTTGACCAAAGTTAACACCTTAACATCACATGTGCATTTGAGAAGTTTTGTTACCACACAAGCCGAACGGCTTGACATATAAAATCAACAGTAGGTTCTTTATATGACAGAGGCGCATTCGAAATGAATTTTTCTCTTTAGAGTACAATTGAATCATGATACTTGACTTTGTTATTTTAAACATTAATTCAAGCCATTATATATAAAAATAATTTTATAAAATCAACAGTAGGTTCTCTACAGTGCAATGTAAGCTTCAATGTATTGTGAACTAAGTTATTACAAGGAGGCATGTGAAGATTCCTCTCAGTGCACTACAGTGGGTCCCCCAACTAGAGCAGGCAATGAATCGATTTGACTGAAAAATGACCAGTTTCACTTATTTCGATGACAATAAAAATATCGAAGTGTGAAAAATTCATCGGTCATCATTTAACCCCGGGCAACGTGGAGTCACTCTGCTAGTACATATGAAGATGTTTTTTTATTGCACTTACATTGATATTAAAAGCCTACATTTTCTATTTAAAAATTAAAACGAATATTTTGATATACTCGATCGCGAATATGTGAGTGACTAAATAAAGGTTAACTAATTTGCATATTTCTTTGAAAACCGAACTTTCATTAATTAGTTATTGATTTTCTAATGGTTTCTTATTGGATGATCAATTCCATTTAATTATTATACTCTGTTCTATTGATGCATAGTTTCTACATTGTGCATAATTGTGTAGCATTTAGGATGAAAAGTTCTAACACATGCATGCATATATATATAATTACTTCATTTAATCACCAATTAATATACAAAAGTATAAATTGATGCATAAACTTTAAGTATTTACTTCAACAGTGCTCAATACATAGGTAGAACTAGGTAGTAAGTTATAAAATATATATGGCGATTAAGCTACACAGAATATTCTGCGTTTCATCCACGCTAAGATTCATCAAACTTATGCGAGAATTTTGTGGTTGTCTCATGTTTTTATATACGCACCTTCTATTGAGTTTTTAGTTAGCCAATTAGCTTTCTAGTTTCTACCACACCCTTCCTAATCAGCCAATGAGCAGGAACTTACAGGACAAAGGCCCAGTTGACCTCCGGTTGACCCATTCCTTTGTGTGTGTGCTATTTTGTGCAGGGAGCAGAGATATCTAGTGTCCTGACCTATTTTAAATCTAGGTTAAATGTTTTTTGTTTTCTAGTTTATATATATATATATATATATATATATATATATATATATATATATATAGTGTGTGTATGATAATTTATGTATACATGTTTATTTGTTTATTTTCTATTGTTATTGTTAATTTTAAAATTATTTTGTATCGCTATTCTAGAGTATAGATTATCCTGTGTTCACAGTTGTTCACTATTTCTCTCCTACAGTTTAATAGATGTTGGGGTTCTTTAAAGTATAGGATAGAAAAGTTTTCATGAAGGCATAATCTACATGAATCGTCTAGGCCTCTACATGTGTTTGCTCGTCTTACTATTTTCCATTTGACTACCGGTGAATGTCCGCTTTCCGCGGAATATTCTGTGTAGCTTAATCGTCATATATATTTTATAACTTACTATATATTTATATATATATATGTAAGTGACCTTGTCTCTGTGTGTGTGCGTGTGTATGTAGAATCGTCTCTACCAAACTCCTGTCAGTTTTTAGTCTACAAACTTGAAACTTGATATATAGGGGACATGTTTTTTAACCGGTAAAATAACTGCTAAGTGTTCAAAATTGAAAAAGTTGCGTTTGGCAGGAGAAGTCAAGTAAACCTGTTACTTCTATGCATGCGCAAATATACATTCATAGGTCAAAGCCACCTAAGTATTACCATTTTCTCATCCAGCTGTCAAATAGTCATGGCTTAGGCTCGAACACTAAAGTTTTTGCATTTTGATTCTAGCTGATGGCACCCAAGTCATTTTTTTTTAAACCTTTAAAATTATTACTATATATTGGGTACAATAATAATCAATGAGGAATTGGCTCTATAATAATAAATATGAAATCTGCATAAATTGAAATATTATATTTAGGTGTATTTTATAACTGGGAAACACCGGGTGGACTGCTGGCATATATGATAGGACAACAAGAGTATGAAATGAAGACACAAAACTATATATTGGTAGATATAGAATGGATCATTTATTGAATAATGGAATACGGGAAAAATTTAGGGGATAGAAGGGACTCCTTATGCCAGGGTATTTCGAAGCCTAATGCTTCTCATCAGAAGAGTAGAGAAGGTGCTAGGTAGCATGGAGGAGATGCTGCGTCTAGCGTAAGGTTCATTCGGGACGAAAAAGATAAAGAGGAATTATAGAATGTTGGGGGAAGCTTTATTGAATTCTAAATAAATAAGGAAAAGCTTATTATATACAGTATTATATATAAGATTGTATATGGTCTTTAACATGGTGTTGAGATTAAGGGGTGTATGTATTAGGGTTAAATTGGGGGTGTATTGTTGCTACGTGGTAATTTATTTTAACGGTTTGTGGGGTGTCTATTTTCTATGGAGTGGTAATTTTGATTAATATCACCTAAACGGCAAATGGCGGCTATAAAATCGCGTATAATTTGGAGGGAGGGTATGCAAGGTTGTAAAACTGAAAGGTAATATACTGCAATATATTTATAAGTTTCTTCTGTTATGATATAGGGAGTATGATTATAAGGGGGCTCATTTTCACTGTTATTAACATTAACTTTGAATTTACTTTCATCACGACTATTGGTAATATTATCTTTAATGTTTATTTTTAATGTTTATCTTTATTTTTATCTTCAATTTTATTTCTATTTTATTTTCAACTTTATTATTACTACTATTATTATAATTTTCATTATTATTATCTTTCGTACTATTATAATTACCCTACTATTATTTGATATATTTTTACCACTCTCATAAGTAGCAGTGGTTTCCTTACTCCTCCACTTTGCCATCTATATGTATCCTTAACCTTTTGCATCAAGTTAAGCGCACTCATAGTCATTGCCATCCTAATCTCCGACAGCCCCCTTATAATCATACTTGCTGCTGGTAGATCCTGGGTGTGGCAGCAGGATGAAGTGCCAGCCCACAAGTCCAAAGACACCCAGGTTTGCTTCAGAAGGAGTGTTACGTCTTTGTACCCTTCGCTCACTGATCACCCACTCCTCCTTCGATCTGAACTACTTTGTTTGGTCATACATCGATAGATCACTAACATGACCTCCCACAACATCAAAGCCAGCCTGATTGCTGCTGAGTATTCGTTGAGCTCCTGCTGGCGCTTGTGAAAAAGGCATGCTCCTGGATCGATATCGAGGCGGTGATTGAGGCTGAAGGTGGCTACATTGAATAGATGTGTCATCTCTACTACGTAATCAAGTTACCTGAATTGATTTTTTTAATGGAAAAGTTTTCAAATAAAGTTGTAGTGTTGTTTTCATTAGGGTGACACTTTTATCATTCTACCTTGTAAATATGAAAAAGCAGTTAAGAAGAACATGTATTTAAATAAAGTACCAAAGTAATGGTTTGCCAGAGAGTGTTTCTGGATCTATTCATAGTATTGGGAAGAGTTCATGAAGCTACATAACAGTGACTATCAAAGTTTTTTGAAAATGTCTCAAAGTCTTTGCATTCTCATAGCAATTAAGATTGTTTAGTATATCTTAGAATTATACATTATGATAACGAGGTTAAATGAATACACAGTAGGAGAGGGCAAAAGAGAAGGGTGACTTTTTCAGTTAATTTATGCCTTATTAGAAGAATTAAAATGAAATTTTATTTCAAACATTACTCAATCCCAGAACTAAAGAATGTTTTAACATGTATTTTGTGTGTGTGTCTCTCTCTCTATATATACATATATAGGAAATAAAAACTGGTGAACTCAGCTTAAGTATAATGGATGATTACGTGCATCATGTATCCACATAAAATTTCTAAGGAAATATATTTTATTATCAATTTTTAGTATTTACTTAAAACAGTACTCAATATGTAAGTAGAGTTAGTAAGTTATGAAAATTTATATGGCAATTAAGCTAAACAGAATCTTCTGTGTTTCATCCCCGTAGGGAATCTATTTTATGTAACTTAATTGCCATATATTTTCATAACTTACTAGATACATACACACACACACACACACACATATCTCAGTAAAATGTAAATTTAGAAATTGAAATATAACAAAATCCAAAGTTTTTCTTTGATCGCTATATCCGCCTCCATTTACCCTGTCTCTTCTTCACTTTCCAGCTACAAGCCAAAGTATTAATATTTATAGTGATACTCTTTTGTTTAGAATGGACTATTCCATTAAAAACAATTTTCTTTCTTATTTACCTTTAATTGTTAATGGAGGGAGTGGAGGAGGAGGGAGAGGGTGGATTTGAGAGAAACAAAGTTTTATTATAAAAATTAATTTTCCTGTTTTCTCTTGTAAATCATTTGATGAATTAATTGCAAATTACAACTAATTACAACAATAAAATTTGAATTTTTTTTGTCAAACTCAATCCCAAAACCGAGGAATATTTTGTGTGATTAAAATAAAGAACAAACGTTGATTAACACAGTTTGGGTATAATATGAATGTCGTTTCAAAATTAATCTATTTTGATGCTAGGTTATATTTCAAAGTAGATAACTAATTTTAAAACATCAATTTGTGGATCAATTTTATCAGATAACAGAAGAGAGGGTTTAAAAGATGAGAAATAAAACCAAAAACAATTTTACCATTTTCTCTTGTAGATCTTTCTCTGCCAATTCTTGTCCACAACCCACCGGTGCTTTGTCCAATTCTGTTTCTGCTTTCTTCAAATCATGCATGACTTGAGATTTCTGGTTTTCATAGAACTCCCAATCATTTGCAGATTCCTAAAAAAGAAAAGAAAATTTAAACGGTTGCATGAATTGTAGAAATCATATATTCCATACATCTTTCAATTCAGTCACTATTTTTAAAACAAGAAAATTAGTCTTGAAACTGAATACTTTCGCTTGACAATCTCATGTGAACTTTACTTCTTCAAGATATGCCATCGTGATGTCATCGTGATGTCGATAACAAAAAAAAAAAAACTATCCGAACAGGTCGAAATGTTGCCCGGCATTTTTCAGTTGTCAAATATGCTTAAATTTGATATTTTAATTAATGCACATTTTTGTATTTATCATTATAGAGCTAATGCTCTATTAATTATTATATGGTACCTAATATATAGTAGTGACTTGGATGCCATCAACTAGAATTGAATCTATATATATATATATATATATATATATATATATATAAAAGTGAACGTGTCTGTGTGTGTGTCTGTACATTTCCCTACGCAATAACTGTCAATTTTTAGTCTACAGACTCGAAATTTAATATACAAAGTACTGAGATTTGGGAAAGTCGATGTGATCGGTTTTTGGACAGAAAATTGGCAATTAAGGGGTCAAAGTTCAACGATTTGACCTTTGAGAACTCTACCAAACTCCTCCGACAATTTTGGGTCTATGCACTTGAAATTTTAGATATAGGTTCCTTGGATATGGATCTAACTTAATAACTTGATTTGAGTCCAAAACAATAAATTTTAAGGGGTCATAATAGGGGTCAAAGTTAAAAATTGACCTTTGCAGTCTCTTCCAAATTACTCAGACAATTTCTGGTCTAAATATTTGAAATTTTACATAAAGGGTATTCAGAGATAGGGCAAGCTTTTTCATCAGTTTCGGTGGAAAATGTTTAGTTACCAATATATAAATGTATGTATGTAAATGTATGTTCTGTTTGCATGTCTGCCTTAAACTTTCAATAGAGGTGACGGATTTTACCAAGATCAGTATCGTTTTAAAGTTCGACCTTTCATACGACAAATATCGAAAAATTGGCTAAAAACATTAATATCTTCCCCTTCAACTAGGCACTTTTCTACAGGGTGGGGGTCACTTTTTCGCCGATATTTTTTAAAGTTATCCCCTCCTTTAGATTTTCTAGCCTTAATTTTAAAAAAATGTCGCTTCCGGTTTGGCGGTGGTCGTAACAGCATAAACGTTAGATTTTACCTTGTTCTTTTCCTCCTTTGCGGTACGGGTTCAAGCCTGCCTTCCTACTACCACTTTTTTTTTTTTTCCTCAACATACACATCCAAACACCCGGGCAACGCCAGGCTGAAATACTAGTCCAATATATAATACTACCTGCCCTGAATTACCTGATCATAAAATATGCTTAAATATATTTTACTTCATGCAGATTTCGTATTTATTATTATTATAAAATATTATTGTGTACCTAATATATATAGTAATGATTAAAAAAAATATATGACTTGGATGCCATCAGCTAGAATCGAAACCAAAGCATATAGTGCTCCAGCCTTATCCATTACCACTTGAGCTATTGTCAGATGGATAAAAAATAGGTAAAAATGAATCGACTATAATGTATGTGTATTTGTGCATGTGTACACGAGCACTTTAAGTCAACTTATGCCTGCCAAGTCAAGTTAAAAAATTTTTTTCAATTCAGACCCCTTAGCAACTATTTTTACCTGGGAAACACCTGCCCCATTTATGAAAAAATGGGAAACACCTGCCCCATTTATGAAAAAATGGGAAACACCTGCCCCATTTATGAAAAAATGGGAAACACCTGCCCCATTTATGAAAAAATGGGAAACACCTGCCCCATTTATGAAAAAATGGGAAACACCTGCCCCATTTATGAAAAAATGGGAAACACCTGCCCCATTTATGAAAAAATGGGAAACACCTGCCCCATTTATGAAAAAATGGGAAACACCTGCCCCATTTATGAAAAAATGGGAAACACCTGCCCCATTTATGCAAAAATGGGAAACACCTGCCCCATTTATGCAAAAATGGGAAACACCTGCCCCATTTATGCAAAAATGGGAAACACCTGCCCCATTTATGCAAAAATGGGAAACACTTGCCCCATTTATGCAAAAATGGGAAACACTTGCCCCATTTATGCAAAAATGGGAAACACTTGTCCCATTTATGCATAAATTGGAAACACTTGTCCCATTTATGCAAAAATGGGAAACACTTGTCCCATTTATGCAAAAATGGGAAACACTTGTCCCATTTATGCAAAAATGGGAAACACTTGTCCCATTTATGCAAAAATGGGAAACACTTGTCCCATTTATGCAAAAATGGGAAACACTTGTCCCATTTATGCAAAAATGGGAAACACTTGCCCCATTTATGCAAAAAGGGGAAACACTTGCCCCATTTATGCAAAAAGGGGAAACACTTGCCCCATTTATGCAAAAAGGGGAAACACTTGCCCCATTTATGCAAAAAGGGGAAACACTTGCCCCATCTATGCAAAAAGGGGAAACACTTGCCCCATCTATGCAAAAAGGGGAAACACTTGCCCCATCTATGCAAAAATGGGAAACACTTGCCCCATCTATGCAAAAATGGGAAACACTTGCCCCATCTATGCAAAAATGGGAAACACTTGCCCCATCTATGCAAAAATGGGAAACACTTGCCCCATCTATGCAAAAATGGGAAACACTTGCCCCATCTATGCAAAAATGGGAAACACTTGCCCCATCTATGCAAAAATGGGAAACACTTGCCCCATCTATGCAAAAATGGGAAACACTTGCCCCATCTATGCAAAAATGGGAAACACTTGCCCCATCTATGCAAAAATGGGAAACACTTGCCCCATCTATGCAAAAATGGGAAACACTTGCCCCATCTATGCAAAAATGGGAAACACTTGCCCCATCTATGCAAAAATGGGAAACACTTGCCCCATCTATGCAAAAATGGGAAACACTTGCCCCATCTATGCAAAAATGGGAAACACTTGCCCCATCTATGCAAAAATGGGAAACACTTGCCCCATCTATGCAAAAATGGGAAACACTTGCCCCATCTATGCAAAAATGGGAAACACTTGCCCCATCTATGCAAAAATGGGAAACACTTGCCCCATCTATGCAAAAATGGGAAACACTTGCCCCATCTATGCAAAAATGGGAAACACTTGCCCCATCTATGCAAAAATGGGAAACACTTGCCCCATCTATGCAAAAATGGGAAACACTTGCCCCATCTATGCAAAAATGGGAAACACTTGCCCCATCTATGCAAAAATGGGAAACACTTGCCCCATCTATGCAAAAATGGGAAACACTTGCCCCATCTATGCAAAAATGGGAAACACTTGCCCCATCTATGCAAAAATGGGAAACACTTGCCCCATCTATGCAAAAATGGGAAACACTTGCCCCATTTATGCAAAAATGGGAAACACTTGCCCCATTTATGCAAAAATGGGAAACACTTGCCCCATTTATGCAAAAATGGGAAACACTTGCCCCATTTATGCAAAAATGGGAAACACTTGCCCCATTTATGCAAAAATGGGAAACACTTGCCCCATTTATGCAAAAATGGGAAACACTTGCCCCATTTATGCAAAAATGGGAAACACTTGCCCCATTTATGCAAAAATGGGAAACACTTGCCCCATTTATGCAAAAATGGGAAACACTTGCCCCATTTATGCAAAAATGGGAAACACTTGCCCCATTTATGCAAAAATGGGAAACACTTGCCCCATTTATGCAAAAATGGGAAACACTTGCCCCATTTATGCAAAAATGGGAAACACTTGCCCCATTTATATAAAAATGGGAAACACTTGCCCCATTTATACAAAAATGGGAAACACTTGCCCCATTTATGCAAAAATGGGAAACACTTGCCCCATTTATGCAAAAATGGGAAACACTTGCCCCATTTATACAAAAATGGGAAACACTTGCCCCATTTATACAAAAATGGGAAACACTTGCCCCATTTATACAAAAATGGGAAACACTTGCCCCATTTATACAAAAATGGGAAACACTTGCCCCATTTATACAAAAATGGGAAACACTTGCCCCATTTATACAAAAATGGGAAACACTTGCCCCATTTATACAAAAATGGGAAACACTTGCCCCATTTATACAAAAATGGGAAACACTTGCCCCATTTATACAAAAATGGGAAACACTTGCCCCATTTATACAAAAATGGGAAACACTTGCCCCATTTATACAAAAATGGGAAACACTTGCCCCATTTATACAAAAATGGGAAACACTTGCCCCATTTATACAAAAATGGGAAACACTTGCCCCATTTATACAAAAATGGGAAACACTTGCCCCATTTATACAAAAATGGGAAACACTTGCCCCATTTATACAAAAATGGGAAATACTTGCCCCATTTATACAAAAATGGGAAATACTTGCCCCATTTATACAAAAATGGGAAATACTTGCCCCATTTATACAAAAATGGGAAATACTTGCCCCATTTATACAAAAATGGGAAATACTTGCCCCATCTATACAAAAATGGGAAATACTTGCCCCATTTATACAAAAATGGGAAATACTTGCCCCATTTATACAAAAATGGGAAATACTTGCCCCATTTATACAAAAATGGGAAATACTTGCCCCATTTATACAAAAATGGGAAATACTTGTCCCATTTATACAAAAATGGGAAATACTACTTGTCCCATTTATACAAAAATGGGAAATACTTGTCCCATTTATACAAAAATGGGAAATACTTGTCCCATTTATAAAAAAATGGGAAATACTACTTGTCCCATTTATACAAAAATGGGAAATACTACTTGTCCCATTTATACAAAAATGGGAAATACTTGTCCCATTTATACAAAAATGGGAAATACTTGTCCCATTTATACAAAAATGGGAAATACTTGTCCCATTTATACAAAAATGGGAAATACTTGTCCCATTTATAGAAAAATGGGAAATACTTGTCCTATTTATAGAAAAATGGGAAATACTTGTCCTATTTACATTAAAATCTGAAATACTTGTTCTATTTATATTAAAATCTGAAATACTTGTCCTATTTATATTAAAATCTGAAATACTTGTCCTATTTATATTAAAATCTGAAATACTTGTCCTATTTATATTAAAATCTGAAATACTTGTCCTATTTATATTAAAATCTGAAATACTTGTCCTATTTAAAAAATGTTTCGGTAAAATTTTTCTTCGTCTTTGGTATTTATGCTGCTTCATGCGTGCCAAACTCTTGTTGCGTTTCAACCTTGTATCACACACACACAACAAGTTGCCATAATCATCACAAAAACATTAAAGTCTACAAATTGTATTCCTAACATGGTTACGGCAAATTTCCCTGGTATGTGCTTCTACATGATCCTCCTTAACCGAGGGAACACCCTCTGCAAATAAGTTCTTCCATTCCTCAAAAAGGTCCATGTCATTTATTCGACTGTTTATATTTTCTGAGCATTATTTTTCATGTCCACATGCTGAATGCTCCAAAACAGACTGAACTCTTCTCTCCCACACTCTCTTTTAATCATGTGACGTCATTTCGGTTTCTATTATTAGTCGTGTGCAAGCGACTCTATAAGTCACTCCGTCGGTCCGTCCGTAAGACTTTTGTGCTTGGCCCTTTTGGTCAAGATCAAAGTGTATGTGCCTAAGTTTTTTGTTCATTGTTGATTTTCAATGTATTTTTAACATGAATAAAGGATTTAATATCTCAAAGTGTAGCATCTGTTTGGGCAGATACTGCAAGCAAAGACCGTATGTGGGGCCAACTCCATATATAAGACCTTGGTCAATGTAGGGGCAACCCTTCATGCCAATTGTCACTATCCAGCTCCCCTACTCCCCGGAGAGTTGGTCCCCATTTCCCCTTCACTCTTCACTTTAAAAATCGGCCTTGTGCCTAATTTGCTCAGTGGGGGAGCAAATAAATACCTCAAAGTGTAGTATCTGTTCTTACTACATGCTGTACTTATGTTTGTAACTTTGTGATATAAAGTGGGGATCACTTTTCTGTATTAATTTAATGTAAAATGATCACCCACTTTACAACCAGTCAGTCTCAAAGCCATTCAAGTCATTCTCCAGATCATTCAAGTTGTTTTTGAAGGATTCCAGTTATTTTTTAAGCATTCAAGTCATTCTTAAGGTCATTCAATTCATCCTTAAGTTCATTAAAGTCATTCTCAGTCAGTTACTTAAGTCATTTCAGCCCATTTTTTGGTGATTTTAGTTTATCTTTAAGAATTTCATGTCATTCATGCATTCATTCATTACACGAGAGCACGCAACTAATGGCTATCGACCTTGTATTCCCGTAGTTTAGCATTTCTCCTCTTTAGTTCATCAAGTTGACCTTTCATTTCCTATTATAACTTATTTTATATATGAATGGGTTCAATACTCAATATTTAACATCCGGGTAACAGCAGGCATTGTCAAACTTGCTCTCCATCCAATCTAAAC
This sequence comes from Euprymna scolopes, assembly GCF_053919585.1. Classification (NCBI taxonomy): domain Eukaryota; kingdom Metazoa; phylum Mollusca; class Cephalopoda; order Sepiida; family Sepiolidae; genus Euprymna; species Euprymna scolopes. The sequence continues at coordinate 129,067,725 of NC_136496.1, read as the reverse complement.
CATTTACATCATTTAGGTTGGATTTACTCATATTCATTCTTATGCACTTGAGCCATGCCCTTTAGTGCCTGGGATATCCAGATGCGTTCTAAAGTTATAATTGTATATTGTAATCGTTCTTTTAAAATCAGATAACGACCATGAGTTAAGTTAGATTAAGTTTAAATAATAATGATAATACATTTTTGAACAAAATAAAATTAATTCCAGACCCTTTCCAACTTCTGCGAAACTACTAACGTTTACATTAGCCTCCACCCCGCCCCCGCATGCATTTTTGAACTAAATTCGAACACATATTTGATGAAGGGTAATTTTCCAAAAGTACCATGCAATGCAAACTTCCATGCTGACGCAAATAAAAACACAAGCATAAAATATTGTATTATTAAAAGTAAATCTAACTGATCTCTGAACGTATATACCATTCACTTGACAAAGCAGAGGAGGGTAGAGTAGTAGCTCTAGATATATCTAAGGCTTTTGACAGGGTATGGCACGAAGACCTTCTCAGGAAAATCAGATCATACGGTATCACTGGAAGAATACTTAACATAATTAAATCCTTCTTAGATAAGAGAAAAATCCAGGTTGTCCTCGACGGCCGTACATCTAAACAATATGATATAAATGTGGGAGTACCTCAGGGATCTATCCTGGACCTCTATTATTCCTAATATTCATAAATGACCTCTCTGACAAAATTGTCTGTGAGATGAGTATATAAGCTGATGACACCACGCTCTATAACAGATACAACAGGAAAACAAATGAACACATATCTAAAGAAATGGCAGAAACACTAGAGGATGACCTCCGATCTGTAGTGGAATGGGGACAAAAATGGATGGTCACATTCAACGCTGCCAAGACTAAACTTGTTTCCTTCAATAACTGCAAAAAAACTTCTCTACCAACAATAGCAATGGCCAAAAAATCTTTATCTGAAAGCACATCTTTTAAACTCCTCGGCCTAACGCTCACAGGAAACATGAGTTGGAACAATTACATTGAGAGCATTGCCAGGACCGCTGCAAAAAAGGTAGGCTCTCTCTACCGTGCTAGAAAACTACTGACGCCTGAAAGTATCCTGTACATCTATAAGGCCACCATTCACCCATGTATGGAGTATTGTTGTCATATTTGGCCCGGTACATCTGCCACTAGTCTCTCACACCTAGACATGGTTCAAAGGAGAGTCGCCAACCTAATAGGTCCTGAACTATCATCCAAGCTTCAGCCTCTGTCCCATCGATGAAATGTAGCATCCCTCTGCCTGTTCTACAAGTACTTTAACGGTGAATAATCCGACGAGCTGCAAGCACTTGTACTCCCTCTACGTAAATACCCCCGACAAACAGTTAAGATCCCTAGATGTAAGAGAGCCTTCTACTCCAGTAGTTTCTTCCCCAGAACCACTAGACTTTGGAACTCCCTCCCAGGTTCCTGCTTCCCCAACTGTACTGACATGCAGAAGTTCAAGTGTAACATGAACCGATATCTTGCTGCTCAACTCCCCACCTAGTACCCCTGTAGCCTGTGTCCCTAATAGTAGTCCTCTACAGAAAAGTGACAATGTGCCTAGTTTGGGGTAAAATGTAATAAAAAAAAAATATTTTTTTTTTTAAATCATCTTAATTTTAATGCATCTAAAACCAAGCTCCTATCTTTGCATCATCAACGCTCTGATCCCCATCTGGCATCAATTGAAATGGATGGCTCTCGTCTTGGGGAGGCTCCATGTTTTGACAAGCTTCTAGGTTTGACCTTTACTCCTGATCTGAAATGGAACACGTACATCAAATCTGTTGTCAAGGTCGCTGGGACGATGGTGGGATCCTTCTACCGCCCAGAAGATATCTCACTACTCTATATAAAAGCCAAGTACGTCCAAGGATGGAGTACTACTGCCACATCTGGGCAGGAGCTGCTAAAAACACTAATCTGCCTTGACAGAGTACAAAATAGACTTTGTGGTTTAGTGGGAGATGCCCTTTTCTCTTCCCTACAACCTCTCTCTCACAGAAGAGACGTTGTGAGCCTGTCTTTGTTTTATCGTTATTTCCATGGCAAGTGTTCGTCTGAGCTCCAATCTTTGATCCCCCTTCGCCAATCTTTCATGATAAACACCCGTCTAACTGAAACCAGTCATTAATTTTCCCCACTCTTTATCTGTGCCTAAATCAAAGCGTAGATTCCATGAGCAAAGCTTTTTTCTTAGAAGTGCACGACTGTGGAACTCTCTTCCATTTGCCTGTTTCCCACCTGACTACAACTTGGATGTTTTCAAGTCCAACATAAACAAATTCCTGAGAAACCGCTCCCTTAAGGCACTTTATCAAATCTCCAATACTAACAATTACTACGATACTATCCCATTAATTACTGTACAAAGTCTGATAAAAAAAAAAAGCAAGCCAATACGTTCCGAGCCAGCAGGAGTTGCCAGAAAGTTGTTGAATTGCTTCTGGCTATCGGGACTCCAAACCAGGTTTTTGTCAGGGTTTACTCCCTTAGCCAAGGCAGTGGGGCTAAATTTCCTTTATACTAACATTAGACAATGCTTTAAGAAAACTACATTAAAATCTTCTAAATTAGATTAGGATATTCATATATTTTTTAATAAAATAACATATCTAACTACACCTAGGTTGAAAGTAGGTCAGCTTCCTACACACAAACGAATCTACCCATCCCATAAAAACATACAAAGGGAAAGAGTGAAACTGAGTCAACTGTATCTTTGTCCTGTATCTGCCCGACCATTGGTTGATGAGGATAGGCGCGGTTACAACTAAGTTGATTAGCTGACAAGAAAATTCAATACCATGAGTTGATATAAAAATGCACGAAAACCACATTTCCATAAGCCTGACGAATTCTTACGAAGATGAAACGCAGAATATTCTATGTAGCTTAAATTGCCATATATATTTTCATAACTTACTATCTCGCTATACCTATGTATTGAGCAGTTGAAGTAAATACTAAAAATTACACATAAAATTATATCATATTAATTTATATGATTAAACGAAATAGTCACATTAGAGAGAGAGAGAGAGAGAGAGAGAGAGAGAGAGAGAGAGAGAGAGAGAGAGAGAGAGAGAGAGAGAGAGAAGACGTACAGAAGAAAGAGAAAAAAAGGGAACAGAAAATAAAAAGAAAAAAGAACACAAAAGAGAAAGAGAAAAATGGTGTACAGAAAAAAAGAGGGCGTGTGACAGAAAAAGAAAAGAAAGAGAAGGGAAAAGCCATAAAGAAAAGTCAAATCAAACAAAAAAAAAAAAACTCATTGAAAAAAAAAAAAAAACGTTCAGAATGAAAGAAAAGAAATGACGGTGTGAAGATAAGAAAAAAAAAATACTTGATATTTTTTTAGAAAGAGATTTCTGCCAAAAATATGTGGTTGTTTTTAATTAACACAATTTACTTTCTGTGTCATTGTCGGTATCACTGTACATTGTTTAGATGCCTTATCTAATAGCAACCTCATTCTCCAGTTAGTTCCCACAAGTAAATCTATTGTTCTATTTCAACATTAGCTGATCTATTTTTTTTTAATGTACAAATATCAAAAGATTGCAATGTTCCATGGTTTACCTCAATTCAGGGAATTGTCCCAGAAAGTTTTTGAAGTGAAGAATTCAGTCAGCTTGAAAGAAGGACTCGAAAAAAATGTATGAATTCAGTGTCTTTGATCTTCGGAGGATTTAAATTCTTTATTCGAAACTATTTCTATTTTACAGATCTACAAAATATTGAGTTTTCAGCTGTTTTTTTTTGTTGTTTTTTTTTTTTTTTGCATAATCTA